>NC_089322.1:6026691-6229191 GCF_036669915.1 Pocillopora verrucosa | reverse complement strand
TACGCGGAGCTTCGAAACAGTCACTCTGAAGCCTAAGGAAATAGTTTGACGATTTCAGATCATCTGAGTTGAGATCCTTTTTTTATTTTAGTCCTAACTTCACCGATTTTGCCCATGAATATGCAAAGCATGGGAAAAAGCAACGCGTTAACGCGGCCTAGGAAGTCTGGGGAGAGCATACATGTATCTTATATAGTATGCGAACCCAATGTTAATTATGGCAAATCAATTGGGGTGAGCTCTTGTGGGGATGACGGCTAATTTTGTGCCGATAATGTACTGCGTAATAGCCCTTTTATCAGAATGTCAACAACTGAATATTACCTCTCAATACTTTCTTAGGAGAGTAGAAATTAAATGTCAAGGTTTTTTTTAGACTTAACCCGACGAAATAACTAATTATATTCACCCTGCACGTTATATCCACGATTTCATCATAGTGTCACTTGGATCTTGTAATACAGTATCTATTGATGGGTTCTACTGCGGTAGGCAGTTTGTGAAAGTCTTAACCCGCCCGCTTCGGTAGCAAAGTCGAAAGATAAAAGCCACACAAGCCTCTATTTGGTGAGAAAGCTCTCCGTGTATTTTAATTAAACATAATCTCTTCCTAGTATCTCACATTTTACCGCAGAAAAATATCTGAACCTATCTCAGCTCTCAATAAGGCCAATGTACGTAATTAGAGTCTGCCATTTATCCAAAGGTCGGTAAATTTAAATACACCGAATCGCATTAACTACCGCTGAATTCAATCATCTTAAGATGAACGAGGCTCCTCGCATAATCCGCTAGGCAACGCGTGACTTTCATCTAAAAATATGGAAAAAATATAGGTATAGCTTCAAATTATTCAATTTAACATAATTACAACTGATAATTAAGGTAATACTTTGAGGTTTTAGTAATCTTTGCAATGATGTTTCACTTAATAGACTCAACACCACAGTAGCATTGCGGATTCCTAGACTATATCCATTTGGGACGCTTTTTATAGTTGCATAAAGCTTAAAAAAAAAAACCACAGAGCTTCTTTTAAAATATATATAATAAGACAAAGCTGACGAAGACGACATAGTTGATCAAGAATATGAATAAAAATCATCAATTTAAACAAGCACGATTTTGAAGAAGCAGCACTGATCAGCAACTTTACTTACTTTCTTACAAATTTCTTTACTTGGGTGCATATTCTGACTGTTTATTATTCGTAAAACTGCAACCTTTTGTGGCAACCTCAGAAATGGGAAAGTAATGAACTACTTGTCCAGTGCAGTGTGCTCATATTCTCAGGGAGGAGAAACAATTATCAGAGTTTGGTGGGCATACCGGAAACCGGGAAGCAGACATGGGGGACAACGAGCTGTAGACAACCAGAAGAGACTTAAAGAAGGGGGACAAGACCCCAGGATCAAAGGAATAAGGGCGTGAAACGACCGTGACGGGTGAAGCATTAAATAACGACTCGAACCAGTGAGACATGAGGGATACCCAACCGGAGGGAGAAGAGGCAAACCTCTCAATCCACTGACTGAGAAGGGACCACACTTTCAGGTTGACGTCAACGACAAGGAAACCGCCAAAAAGGGGGGACTGAACGACACGTGAACACGAAACTAAGTCACGCTTACCAGACCAGGAGAAGGAAAAGGACAGGCAGGAGAGCTCTTTCGGGACCCAGGGAGGCATATGGATGAGTGAACCACTAGGGCCTTGCCACGATAGAAGGAGAGAACGAGAACGCCACGATCTGAGTACACGGGCAACCGCATCGATCCTTCGACGCCAATAGTTTTCCTCTAGGTTTCCGGTACCAATAAAGACGCCAAAGATTTTGAGCCTGGACGATGACCAGTCCAGGGCATCTGGGTCGGAGCAGCCACATCAACGGCCTGAGCTTGGAACCTGAAGCATACGTCTCAAACGCTGCTACTATGGCGTCATCAGATGTTTAGACGAGAGCCGTTTGGTCGGCATATCGCGAGATGGGCGGAATGGGCGAGGAGCCGGGTTGACAAGGACCAGAGATGTGCGGATTACAGCGGATGTTCACAAAAAGGACCTCAGAGACTAGAATATACAGGAAGGAAGACAGTGGTATCATTGCCAAACCCTGCAAGACAGTTCGAAAAAAGCGGAGAGGTACCCAATGACGTTAACAGCGTTCCTTACGCCACAATAAAACAGTTAGACCCAAGAAATAGCTGACACCACTGAGCTGAGAGAGAGTAAGGCAACCAGTAACAAGGTAAGAATTAAGCATACCTCAGCCTGAACGCCTGCGAGGGCGGATGTTAAATTATCCAAGAGCTCCGTCTGAACCAAGAGGTCAGTTGGAGAAGCAGGAAAAAGATCAGAGAAAAATAAAGGGATGCAAAAGTGCAACAAAAAGCAGACGAAGAAGAAACAATGGAGCTATCACTATCTCTAAGGGCAGAGATCCACATATCCGCACCGCGCTTCCTCTCCAAACAAAAAAAGTAAGCTGAAGAAGTTTCGCCCTCTTCCACCGGATTTGGACCATAACGGGCAATGAGCCCTGCCTGGTGGCACCTAAAGAATTTGCCTTTCTTAGAGCAGGCCGCAGACTTATGCCCTTTATGGCGGGACACATCGCAGAAAATCGGTTAGCCTTTGTACTAAACTTTACACCGTATTCCATTTATGGAAACGAAGCGGGGGATTTCCTTCTCGCGTGGGGGGATTTCCTTCTTCTTTTCCTTCTTCGCGTACCATGCGCACAACCCGAGATCCAGAGAAAACATCTGGCATGCCGCGCCAGGTGTTTACTTTCCCAAACTTCTTCATTTCGGAAACAATGTCTTCATTTTCTCCCTCGAAAGGGAAATAATAAACAACAACATTTATATACGGGGAGGGGGGGAAATAACCTCTCACTCCACCCCGTTTAGAGTGACAGAGCCAAGCTCCGCGCGCTTTGGCCGCTTTGGCTGCTTCACCACCCTTATCAAAAGTGACCCTGGCCACACGGCCAGGAAGCAGCTGCATTGAAACAATCTTGTACTACGAGACGGCAGCAAAATAGGTTTTAATTTCACCTACAATGCCTACTGACTATGTCTCCGTAGGGAAAACCCACATCGGATGTCAATGGAGCGAGCCATTGGCACGCCTATACTGACGGAAAAAGCAGAAAAAGGGGAAAAAGGCCCCAAAAGGGACAGACCCCAAAGGGCTGAACCTTGCGACGCCCCAGCTCATGATGAGATGGGTGACCATTACTAACGAACATACCTTAAAAGCGAAAGTCAAGCCCTGAAGGCCGTTGAAAGAGGTGGTAGAAGCCTTCTACCTCATATATCTGCCATCTAGTTAACTGTTTTGGATCCATGTCAGTATCCCAGCAACTACACACCTACGCCTCACCTATTAGGCATATTGTTTGGTCAGGGGAGGGGTAGGTGCGCAGTAACCCAGATAGTGACATTGATCCAATGTTTTTTTCAGTTGTTTGCTTTCCTGTCTGCCTTGTTCTGCATCTATACCACTGTTAAAAATTTACACTAGTGTTTATGATAGTATTGATGCAAATTTTCCCTCATTTAAAAATTTACCTAATGAGTAAGTTACACCAGCTTTAATTGTTGTTCATTTGCAACTTATGGTTGTGAAATGGTTGGACGTTAATTTACTCCATGAATTTATGCATGCAGAGCATTTTATACCCACGAGCTGCAGCATAAATGCAGGCTAATATGAATAGAAAGTGTCTGTAACATGGAGGGAAAATAAATGGGATAGAACTGCAGGACAAACTAGGCAATATTTTGTTTGTGTTGATGTTGACAATTCTGCATTAGGAATGCAACACTCTCAAACCTGACACATCATAATAATAGCAGTTTCGTTTTCTGTGGACAGACAAATGACCTTTCAGGGTTGTTGCCCAAAGTTTATATGTACAAACATTTATAGACAGTCAGCCTGTTCTGTTCTGTGCTTCATTAAGGAAAGGGGGGAGGGGTGGATTGAAAAGATGAGTAATTGGTGACGTGAAAGAATGCATAAAATTAATTCTTCGGCGGTGGGGAGAGGGGGTTGGATGGAAAAGGAAGGGAAACAATCTCTGTGGTAATTCGTCTACATATATTTGAAACTCTGACAAAGGGCGAACGCTTGAAACGTCAACTTTGAAACTCTTAACGGTGGCGAAATTATGATATAAACTCAGCTAATAATATTAAATTACCCTGTTATACTCTTTCACCGACGCAGCACCACAGTTTCTTTAGGAACTTACCCCCTCTATATATTTCAAACTGATTTGCATATGTGTTCGACATCAGAAGTGGTCAAAATTTATTTTAATAACAAACAAACAAATAAAAAAACCAAAGAAAAATTTAATACTTATGACGTATAAAGAGCTGATACTTGGGAATATCAGTATGAATTAAACACCAAGGACTGACCAACTGCATGGTATACCTTGGCGCTGAATACGCCATCTCAATCTCTTGACGGATGTAGATGATAATCTAAGTAACCTCAATAATTTATTAACCTCTCTAATTTATTGTTATGACTTCTATTTATCTTTGTACCATTCTTGTATTCGTTAGAAATTATTAAAATCAAAGGCGCAAAGAGCTGGCCAAAAGATGCCGGCAAACGATGGTATATAACACGAGTTTGGTCTGCCTGTGGCAAGACTACCATGATCATGTGAATATAACTGCTGTCCTAAACGTTTACAAAGCAGATGCCTTGCGCACTAACAGTGACTATATATAATGCCTAAAACTGAAATTCCCATAATAACATTTTATTTGGAGCAAAATGACCATTTGAAAACTGATTAAATCAGTGCAACACGAGACCTAGAAAAGAATATAGAACTAATTTGGTATTTAAAAAAAAAAACATAGAACAAGGCATTTATAACTCCTGTTTACAAAGTAGGATGCCCTCTTTACCTCTCGAGCCAACAAAGTCGGTTTAAACTCTTTATACCAAATTTACTACACTGTGGAATTGTTTTTTGTGACGAACGTGCTATCAATTGACGTTTCTTTTTAAGAATTTTACGCACTTCAAAATTCTATGAAAACTACTTCAAAACAACGCTGACTTCTTTAAAATGTTTTTTACTGATTATCATATTCTTCTAAAAGCTTGGCAATGTCACTTCTCCTGGCAATTTTTCTCAACACACTTTCAAACTCGGCAACTGTTAGCTGTTCGTGTGAAGCTGCCAAGTGTTCCAAGAGGGCTTTTGACGGTCCGTCAGTGTGCTTTTCGTAAACTGCAGTCACTTGAAAACTGTCGATACCATAGTGGGAACAAACATCGCGATAGTCACCAACACCCGGCCTACTTGAGTCCAGACGGTTACATATTTTCTCAAGTAATGGCCTAATTTCCAGCAAGCTGCTAAGGGGCTTCGAGTCTAAAACAAAGAGAGAATTTGAAGATACTTAATATTTAATGTGCTTACACTGCACCGCAATAATAGAAGAAGCAGATTGTTATGTTATAATCTTAATTATTTATGCATTTTGATAGGTTCTTTAATTTTGTTCAATCGCAGGAAAGACGCATAGATAAAGTCACCACAAGCGACACTAAAATTTTTTTATCATACAGAACAAATATCTTCCATGTTGCCGTGAGTCTGCATAGTAATAGATCATCATAAGATGACGTCAACGTGTGGAAAATTAAATGTTTATGTGGTGAGGGGAAAGATTATTCGAAGGAGATGGTATAATTATTAAAAGATTTAAGTGACAGTTTTTCATGATAGTAGGCATAGCTACGACGATGGCGATAAAGATGACTAAAATACCTTGACGAGTTTTTTATTTGTTCGTCTAAGTTGCCCCTGTCACCTTCTTCTGATGTTGGGGACTTCGAGCACCCAGATGCACTTTTGCTGCGTCTAAGAGTAGATAAGGTCACCTCGAGACCGTCACTTTTGCTATATCTTTGACGTGGAAAATTCACCAACTGTGATTTATTCAAACCTAAAACGTTCACAAATGGAATCAGCACAGTTTGTCAATTTGCCAATATCAAACTGTATTTACTCTATTTATTCTATACATGAAAAAATTTCAGCATACTGACAAGCCAAGAACACGTGAATTAACACCACACATTGCAGAAAATTGAAATTGAGTGCGAAACTTTGAATTGATTAACAAGAAAGTCGCGAAAGCACAACCAAACAAAATGGCGGACGAGTGAAGAGAAACTAACCACGCTAAGTTTGAGGAAGAACGCAAAAAGCAAAGACACCCAACAAAGGAGAAAGAGCACAAACACTTGATTATTCGTAACAGAGAGTTTAAAAGCGTGAATCAAGTTCTTGAGAGAAAAGCCCGACTACTCTGGCAACAAGACAAAGACAAGCTTATTCGTAGGAGGTGTTATCTTATTGATTTAACCACAGCTTCTCATGATAGTTATTATAGCTGCGTTGACGATGACGAAGATACCTTGAGGAGTTTTTGGTTGTTCGTCTATGTTGCTCCTGTCACTTTCTTCTGGAGCTGAGGAAGTCGAGCATCCAGCTGCGCTGTTGGAGTGCGCACGAGCATTTGCCGGCTCGATCGACCCCTAAAAAGAGCAAGTTAAAGTTGTAGAATCGCTCGGATACCGGGAAATCATGTCCATGAATACTGAATTAAACAATTAAACAATTTTAATATTAAGAGATCCTCGCAGCTAAGAACACTACTGAAACGAGTAGTTGTAAATAGGACCTGAAAAAAAATTCAGGCCCGTACGGGATTTGAACCCATGACCTCTGCGATACTGGCAGTAGTGTTCTTAGCTGCGAGGATCTCGTAATTTCATCTCTCCACCGCAGTGCAAATATATGAATTTTCATATATCTAAATCATCAATTTTAATATTCAAAACGGTTATCGGTAAAAAAAAAAACCGTTTTAGACTAAAATTACAGTTTTATATACCTTATTCGTACTTAATTTACGTGTATATGATTTCGCAAATTTCGGCGAGACAGTATTTCGCAGGGATTTATTTTCGATATCAATAGGAAAATATGAAAATAGGACATTGAATTTCGCGATTCAAGCGTTTTAATTTTCAAAATGTCTGAACTTTTTAAAATTCCAAGATAAACTGGAACAAATGTTAAAATATTACATGAAAGTTATGAATGAGAACTACAAGAGACGAGTTAATGGCAATTTTGAGGACTGCATGAAAGATGTTTTCAAGAATTTGTATAAATTTTGCGATTCACGTGAAGATGATTAACATTAACATTACACAAAAGCATTTTCATTCCCGAGTCTTCAATTTCGCGATCTTTTATAATCACGAAGAACGCGAAATTAAGATTGAGTGTGAATAAGGTATTTGGTAATTATTATTAGTGGCAATTATTATTGGTGGCGATTGCAACTTTACAGAAAAAAAGTTGAGCTGAAAGCTACATCAAATTTGGTTTGATTTTATGTTTTGTCTTTTCTTGTTCGTTTTTTCCTCTTTTTATTTTCAAAGACGACTGTGACCTATCTTACTGACTTTATTCGAAATCAGATCGTGTCAGCTACATACAGTATTACCTCCACAAGCGGATAACCAGGATTCGCGTAGATTGTATGTGCTGTTTCATGGCCCTCTTGTTGGAACGTTAGATTACAAGTAAATGGTTTTACTTCTCGACCTTTCATTGGTTTAACTGCAAAAACACACGCATCTTTACATCGAAATCTACCGCCGTGGGAATCATCGCAGATGTACACCTACAACGAATGACAGATTGAGAAATATATTGTATCAATCGGGAGTAAAACGCTTTCAATAAAAATTCACAAAGAATAAGAGGTCCTTTAAAGTGCATTGTTGAGACAGCTACTTTCAGAGGTAATCAGAAGGCCACATAATCGACAACTCAGGAGTTTCTTACTGCATGCAATGTATATTGAGTAGAAGATCGTCGACCAAATACCAAGGGCCTTTTAAGCTCAATTCAGATTATCAGAGACAAAAATGTTTTATTGTAACTCATGACTGAGCCCAACCCTTTGTTGATTTCCTCACCTGTTCACCAGCTGTCTTGTCTAATTCCCAGCCCTCCTCAGGATCCGTCACAAGTTTCACGGTTATATTTTTGCTGTTGTTGTACATTTTGAAGGGTTTCTCCATTCCTTTCCATGAGTGAGGAAACAACTCTTTATCTTGCGTCTCCACTCGCTTGTAAAGGCAAAAAATATGGATCAGCTAGGTGGTACATCGTGCAATAACAAGAGTGACTAGCTGAAAGGGCATCATTCTTTGAATTTTAGATGAAACCTTATTTTTAATATTTTGTCAGACAAATGCAACTCACTTACCAAATAAAGGAATATGACTGGGTGACAGCACACTGTAACACCGGAAAATTTATAAATTGCTGGGTAGATGCTCACAATTGAGTTGCATCCACACAACAGGAGTAACAACACTCCTTGTCGCTTCATTTCCATGAGAGTAGGTTAAGAACAAACAATAAGAGGCTAATAGACTTCTATGTACATACTCGTGCTTTCATCTAACTGTAGAACGTCAGAGCTGAGTCGCAAACTTACTTTTCAGTGATATAATGGTCGAGCACATTAGCCTGGGAATAAATATATGAATGAAGGGAAGCAAATGTGGTTCATATCTAATCAGAGAGGAGGATTATGTATCTTGTGGTAAAAAACAACCAATCATATGTCAAGATTTGTATCGATGATGGCGATTTGATGTAAAGCAACCATGGTAGTGCCCTCGCACATTACTTTAAAGAATCACATGGGTGAACCAATGAACCAGTGATCATGATATGACGCGATATGATATTGAATCATGAGTAGTGCAAGTTCAAGCCAGTTATCAGTGGAAATGCCTCATTGCCACACTGTATGTGGGTAAAATATTGGAAAGAATACTTCTGTCTAAAACAACTGATTGACACAGTCGGTTGCATTTTGTGGATGCCTTGCATTCAAACAAAAGAAAATCCTATTTAAACGCTAACTTACCCTCAGTGAATCCTTGTTGTCACTGTAAATGTAGAATCTGAATTGAATGAGATCACCTCCGGGATTTGGTTTATTAGCAAACACCGTGGCTCTTTTCCTTTTCGGTGCCCCGCGACGAAAATATACGCACCAGAAACAGAATGTCATGGTATTGATGTGAATGGAGTCCTCTTTTGCTGTGAACCATGCTCTAGACAGATCATTTCTTTTGGATTTGTTGGGGATTTTCTCCCACTTGATGGGACCTTCAATCAAACATTGATGACAAAATCGTCAGTACAGTAACAGCATAACGAAGATCAGTCCTATCTACCCGAAAGAGAAGGGAGTAAAAATTATGCAGGTAGAATAAATAAGAGGGATTACTCTGCAGTGGAAATCCACAAGGTTCCTCTCAAGATTAGGGTTACGTTAAGTCGAATTGAAATTTGGGTCTTGGTTTTTGCGAAAGAAGGAAAATCAGAAACACAGAGAAAACGTCTGGGAGTGTGGAGGAGAAGCACCAAAAAACTTAACCACATGCGACGCCAGGTCAGCGAATAGAAACCGGGCCACAGCGATGGGAACTGAAAGCTCTTATCTTCTTTGTAACTCAATGCCCTGCTCAAACTCCGAACATGTAAGGTTTACAAAAGTGTGAGTCCTCAAGATCTTAAATCTTAAATGTATTTCTTTGAATTCAGCTGAAAATACTCAGCCCAGGGATTTCTCGATTACCTGGGTCAGTTCTGTAGACAGTTATCCATTCCTTTTTAGCTTTGCCCATATAGAGGCAATGTGGAATTATAATCTCCGAAGGCTTTAAAAGTCTGATATCGTGTGGTCCGCACTCAATAACGGGGGAAATGAGTGTTTCATCAGGTCCAACGGGGATATCCTGCAACAGCTCTGTTGTGTCGTAGACCACACGGTAGAAGACTTCCTGGCTGACGCCAATCGGTATTGCGCCGTTTGCAATACATATTTTCACGTCCGAGTCATGAGTAGCGCTCAGCTCACCGCCGGAACTGTCGAATATGTCTTTCACTTCAAACCCGTTGGGTAAACAGTCACCTTCGTTGCCGTCATTTGGACCAACTTGATTTTCCTGAAGATTTTCCTCCCTCGTGACCTTTAAGTGTTTGTAATACCGCATTTGTTCTCTTTTTCACTCGTGTCCCGCAATGTTATGGAGAAGCAAAACATGTTACAATTCTACCTTCAGACAAACAACAATCTTTCTAACTTTTTTCATCAATAAATAACCCCATCCCCATGCAAGTAACTTCTTTACGACGTGATAATGATCACCCATGCGCTATCCAGGCTTTAATTAGCCTTTCATGAAAAATCTTTGACCAGGGAGAAGGGGAGAGAGCCCTGTGTGACAAAAATTAATATTTTCAACCCTCCAGTCCAATTTAAAAAAACTTGAACTTTCGTTTAAAATTTACTTCAAGATGAAAGAGGAGTTTGTAGGAATGTGGGTATTAGGAATTGTGAGCCAGTACATTGGGAGACTTCACTGCGTCACTATGAACACTACTGAAACGAGTAGTTGAAAAAAGGACTTGTACGGGCCTGAATTTTTTTCAGGTCCTATTTTCAACTACTCGTTTCAGTAGTGTTCTTAGCTGCGAGGAGCTCTTAATTTCATTGGTTCACCTGGTTCACCGCGAATTTTATACATCTAAAATCATCATTCACCGCGTCGTTTAAGATCTTTATCGAAGTTCGCTCTTCGATTCCACAAGAATGAGAGGTTACTTCCACTCAACCTTGGATGTTAAACGGTTACTGATGAAGAAGTAACGCGATTTTCTTTTTAGTATCCTGTGGCATGTTAGCAAATTAGTTTATCCAGAGATTTTCCTTCTACGAAGTTCGGAACAAATGATGTTTATTTCCTTAAGACAACCGCTGATCAGACTCTAGTGATTGAGGCTCACGTGGGCCTTGATGACAAGTGGCGGGGGGTTGGGGGGGAAGAGAGGAGCGGGAACGGGAGGTGAACAGCACTTTTCGATTTTTCAATTATGTAGTACTGAAGCGTTAAGTGAAAAACTTTAATAAGTTTCCTGTGAACAGCGAAATATCATGGATTTTGTTCTAATTTCTAATAATATCTATTTCTACTCTTTTTTCAGCTAGTAAGTCATTGTTTTTGTTAAATCGTTCTGGTGTTTGTTTTATAAAGGGCATGACAGTTTTCGAAAAATCGACCTCCAATGTTGCCTTAAATTTGAGCCTCGACATGGGTCGCCACGAGTGTTGGCTGGGGTGATCAGAAAATCTCTCATAACTTGATAAATTTTGAAGATCAGATGAAGTGGATTGTGGTTCTAGAATAAGGACATGAAAGTCTTTCAATGTACAAGAAATCAGCGAAATCTATTTTTCAAGCTAGAGCGGCCGGACCGCTTTTATGGATATTCTCTCTTAATTATGAATATGAATAAAAATCATAAATTTAAAAGAGCAAGATTCTGAAAAAGCAGCAATGATTAGCAACTTGAGAAATTCTTTACTTGGGTGCATATTCTGACTGTTTATTATCCGTCGAACTACAACCTTTTGTAGCAACCTAAGAAATGAGAAAGTAATGAACTACTTGTTCAGAAATAAAAAAAACCACATCAATTGTGCGAGTTTCCAGATCGGAATATTAAAAGCACAAGTTAAGCAAGATATTATGAAAAAATTAAAACGATCTAAGTTCTCACGTGCAAAGAAAACACAACAAGTAAACCTAAATTAAAGACCAACAACGTCTATGAATCAGCACAGTTACTAAACTATTAACACGAGTCTCGTTTCTTCTTTTCCAAAACAGCTCCAAGGTCATCAACTCTCTTTCTTTTCTGTTTTAGCCGAGATAAGTTCCTGCTGACCTCTAGTGTCCTTATATGTTCTTGACCATACTTGGAGATATAAATTACCAGTGCACGCTTATAGCAGTCTTTTGCTTCATCTGTGTCGCCCAGATCACTGTGTAAATTACCCAGATTATTGTAAGACATTGCAACATCAACATGCTCAGGTCCCAGCTGTTTCATCTGAATCTCCAGTGCACGCTTATAGCAGTCTTTTGCTTCATCTGTGTCGCCCAGAGCCTTGTGTAAAGTACCCAGATTGTTGTAAAAGGTTGCAACACGAACATGCTCAGGTCCCAGCTGTTTCATCTGAATCTCCAGTGCACGCTTATAGCAGTCTTTTGCTTCATCTGTGTCGCCCAGATCACTGTGTAAATTACCCAGATTGTTGTAAGAGGCTGCAACATCAACATGCTCAGGTCCCAGCTGTTTCATCTTAATCTCCAGTGAACGCTTATAGCAGTCTTTTGCTTCATCTGTGTCGCCCAGAGCCTTGTGTAAAGAACCCAGATTGCTGTAAGAACTTGCAAAATCAACATGCTCAGGTCCCAGCTGTTTCATCTGAATCTCCAGTGCACGCTTATAGCAGTCTTTTGCTTCATCTGTGTCGCCCAGATCAAGGTGTAAATTACCCAGATTGTTGTAAGACCTTGCAACATCAACATGCTCAGGTCCCAGCTGTTTCATCCGAATCTCCAGTGCACGCTTATAGCAGTCTTTTGCTTCATCTGTGTCGCCCAGATGACTGTGTAAAGTACCCAGATTGTTGTAAGACCTTGCAACATCAACATGCTCAGGTCCCAGCTGTTTCATCTGAATCTCCAGTGCACGCTTATAGCAGTCTTTTGCTTCATCTATGTCGCCCAGACGATTGTGTAAATTACCCAGATTGTTGTAAGAGGTTGCAACATCAACATGCTCAGGTCCCAGCTGTTTCATCTGAATCTCCAGTGCACGCTTATAGCAGTCTTTTGCTTCATCTGTGTCGCCCAGACGATTGTGTAAATTACCCAGATTGTTGTAAGAGGTTGCAACATGAACATGCTCAGGTCCCAGCTGTTTCATCTGAATCTCCAGTGCACGCTTATAGCAGTCTTTTGCTTCATCTGTGTCGCCCAGATCACTGTGTAAAACACCCAGATTATTGTAAGACATTGCAACATCAACATGCTCAGGTCCCAGCTGTTTCATCTGAATCTCCAGTGCACGCTTATAGCAGTCTTTTGCTTCATCTGTGTCGCCCGGAGCCTTGTGTAAAGTACCCAGATTGTTGTAAAAGGTTGCAACACGAACATGCTCAGGTCCCAGCTGTTTCATCTGAATCTCCAGTGCACGCTTATAGCAGTCTTTTGCTTCATCTGTGTCGCCCAGACGATTGTGTAAAATACCCAGATTGTTGTAAGAGTTTGCAACATGAACATGCTCAGGTCCCAGCTGTTTCATCTGAATCTCCAGTGCACGCTTAAAGCAGTCTTTTGCTTCATCTGTGTCGCCCAGATCACTGTGTAAAGTACCCAGATTGTTGTAAGAGCTTGCAACATCAACATGCTCAGGTCCCAGCTTTTTCATTTGAATTTTTAACAGCCATTTACCATAGACTAGCGCCGCTCTAAACCTACTGTGGTTTAGGCACATGTTAGTAAGGCTCCAAAGGCCATCCGGAAAATTACACAAGGCTCTATTGCTCGCTTCTGGTATTCCTTTCCCGAGTGACATGTCTTCAATTTTTAAGCTCAACGTTGTAAGATGGGGAACTATTCTTGTTCCCACAACAATAGATTCCAGCTCTTCAAATTTTGAGAAAGACATTACCGCGCCATACACCACTTTGTGGCTTTGATCCTTTGCGAAACCTTTTGTCGCAGATTTAATAACATCAAGAACGACACCATGGACTCGAATATAAACACCAGTTGATTCTTCTTCAATTAGCAACAGTGAACATCGACTCATCCTCGTTCTTATCATATCTTCATCTTCAAATTCGTCATCAGTTGTTTTAACATACTCGATAATAATGTCTTGCAGTATCGGCTGTGATGCACACATTGAAAGAAAAAGGAACATGTGATGCAAAATTATATCATTTTCCATCACCATTTCGACAGCGAGTGTTATTGCTTTGGTCATGGTCTGCGGATAGGCTGGATTTGTCGCAGCAAGAATGCTTTCAGTATTGCTTCGTTTCCCCTCTTCCAATTTCTTCAAATAGTCGGTCCAGCCAAATTTCGAGGTTCCTTTATTCTGACGAACTTGTCTCACATACGTGGCTGCGGCTGCCAATGAAAGTGGCTGGTAGTCTAGTTCTTTCGCAATTTCTTTTTCCATCTTGGCATCTGAGATACCAGAAAGGAGGTTAAGCAGAAAGCACGCATCATCAGGTTGCATTCCTGCGCTGATTGAGATATTTTGTATGGAAGAGCTTGACAACGGTATAGACGCAGTGTCTTTTGTTGTTATTAGCATCTGACCCCTTGCCCACAACTCGCTGTCTGCATCTGGCAAATAATCGCTTGTACGAGATTCGCTGGTCACATTATCAACTACTAACAGCCATGAAGCGTAATGCTCAATTTTTGTACTTATTAAGGTCTTGAAATATGAAATCTTCTCGTCTGTGTTCAAATCCTTGGAGCGGTAAGTGTTTGTTATTTCATACCCGGGACAATTGCAATGTTGAGCGAAAAGGACATACGATTTCAAGAGTTTTTCTGAGTTTTCAGCATTCAACGTCATGACAAATGAAGCTGCAGAAGGTATTTGTTCGACCTCGTCGTAAAATCGCCTGGCTGCTAAACGGGCCAGCTGAGATTTTCCACTTCCTGGATTTCCTGACAAATACAGTATGCTCAACCCATCACTGGCGTCTTTTAGTGTTTGGAGGTTTTGTAAAACTTCACCAACTTCAGATTCCCGACTAGCGATGTCGTGGCTAGGTTTGGGAGGGAGAATACAAAATGGAGAGACATCGAAATTTAATTGCTCTTCTAGGGCAAGCCTCTGTTCTTCTTTCACTTGAAGTTCCTCTTCTTTGTCTTTAAGTTCTTGTTTCAAGTCGTCAACCTTCCTTAAAACTTCGTTTAACTCCTCCGTTAAGAAGTTTGTCTGATTTTGAACTTCGTTGATTTCCAATGACGGGAGACCGAGTGCGTGGAATGCAGTTTTAACCTTTGTAATGACAGTTTGGAAATCTCCGTTGGAGAGGTGGCCCCGAGGCATATGTGCAAATTCTTCATTTCGAAATTTCCTTAAGTCGTCCGCATTTGATCTAATTGATGGATTGAGAGAATATATGCAATCTGAATACAGGATAGCGTAAAACAGCATGGTACAATCCCATTCAGCTCTATCGCCATTCTTCATGGTTGTCAACAGCACAGCGTTTCTTTTTCTGTTTCGAGTAGACTCGCCATTCCAGAAGTCCATTCCATTTTTGGGTTGATCTTTCCATTCTCCCAGTGTTGTCTTGTATCGATTGTCCCATTCTTGTTTGAAGATGGTTCGCAGACCCTCAGTTAGTATGTCAGTGACAACGTAACAAATCCTGTAGTAATTCAGTTGCTCTGTGGTGTACTTCAACCTAGTGGCCATCATCAGTTACATCCTATTAAAACCATAGTTATGTTAGTACCCAATTCGGTTATGTGAGTAGGTCGCTATACTTTTGCTGATCCTTTAACGGTTTTGTGGTACTTGGTGTGAATATTTATTTACTTACCAAGATATTTTCGCTGATACATGTCAATTATATTTTAGAGAGGAAGTAAGGGCAATTGAAAAACTCTCGCTTTCAAAACAATTTGCTCGATGGCGTCAAGGGCTAATAAAAGGGAGGAATAGAGAGTGGTAAAGATCCACTGTCACTCATAACTTAAACGTCAGTATAATACAGAGAAGTGTTCAGAGCAACCAGGATACGGTTTATATGTGAAAGAAACCATCTTCTTGCTTCCTTATTTGTTAATTTGTTTCTTTCTTTCAGTGGTCACTTGGTTCCACGATAGGTATTTTTCGAGACACAGTCGACCTGAAATATGGAACTCGACAGATCTCACATGATTTGGCCCCTTCGCATATTAGAGAGAAAAAATTAGGTTAAAATGTTGACACTGAATCACTCAGCCCAAGAACAAAATTACGCAGGGAACTCATGGTCGAAGTCAATGACAAGGGAGTTTTTAAGCTGTACGATTATCGTCTTCTGCTGAGCTGGTAGTTTTTTTCAGCTTGTGAAGTAATTGGTGATGGTACTCTTACAAAAGCTAAATTGCAAGTCTCCTAACATCAAGGATCACTTTTCCCTTAGTTCAAGCATGCTGATGGGATCAAGAACACTGCAAGGTAGTGAGAGGGTGGCCTACGTGGGAGATAAGGGAATGCAACAAGGAGGAGTCCCCATCCTGATGAGTGTGAGGACGAAGAGAGCCTTAATGGAATGGATGCAAATCTGCATGAGGACCATTAAGGCAAGATTCTACTCAAAACACAAAAGCTAACGGTAATAAAAGCATATGCACCAACAGACGATGCGATGGACGAGGAAAAGGATGAATTTTACAATCAACTGCGAGACTCTGTTGCAAGCTGCAGTAGTCATAATATGATTTTGATGATGGGAAACCTGAACGCTTACGGGAGTAACAACATTAACAGAGAGGAGGTACTGAGGAAATTTAGTATCGGAGTCATGAATGATAATGGAAAGGTTATGTGACCTCTGTGGTACGAATGGCTTAGTTGTAACTGGAACAGTTTCCTACAGAAAGAGATCCATAAGCTGACCTGAAAGTCACCAGATGGGAAGACTGTTAACCAGCTCCACCATGTCTTTGTGAATGGACGCATGAGAACATCGATTCTGGACACGAGAGTGATGGGAGGAGCAGACGTATATGGTAACTACTACCTGGTGAGAACCAGAATGAGACTAAAGTTGGCAAAGGCGCATGGGAAGAAGAAAACAAGTGTGAGATTTGACGTGTGTTAGTTGCAAAGTGAAGAGATCAGGAGGAGATATAACATTAAAGTGAAGAACAGGTTTGCAACGATATGAGATATAGAAGATTCAAAGGAAGCACGACAAGATCTTGGTGACGTACAGAGATGCCACAGAGAAAGTTATTGGAAGGTAAAAAAGGAGAGCAAGCCATGGATAGGAGACACGACGTGGGAAAAAATTCAGGAGGGGTAAGACGCAAAACTTAACATAGAGGGTGCGAGATTGGAACGACTTGAACAGCGATAGAGAGTGGAGTATAGTGCGAAAGAAAAGGAAATGAAAGAGAGTGCTAGGGAGGATAAGAGGGATTTGGTTGAAGGAAAGGGCTTCACCAGCAGACAAGGCCGCTGAGAATTGTAGAAACGAGGAGCTAAACAGCATAACCAAGACAATAGTCGGGAACAGAGGAGACGAGAATTGCGTGCGAAAGACAAACTGGGGGTGAATAAGACACAATCACAAGAAAGATTACAGAGCTGGGTAGAGAACTTGGGTAAAATTTTAAACAGAGACGACCCCACAAATCCGGTCGAAGAGAAAGAAGAAACGGAAGAACTGGAGTAGATTGAGGAAATCAATGTAGGAAGATGGCGAATAAAAGGGGAGCTATGGAATTCCGCGCAAGATGGTGAGAGTGGTAGTAGGGATATACGGAGGGTTTGAATGCGCCGTAATCGACGGATGGGAGATATCAGACTGGTTCAAGATTTAGTCAAGAGTAAAGCAGGGATGCGTAATGTCAGGATTCTTATTGCTACTGGCTATGGATTGGATCATGAGGAAGACAACAGCAAGACACTGAGGATGGAGTTTTCAACGAACAGGGAGAGCATTGTGGTGAATGGTGAAGAAGTGAAAGATGTCGAGGAGTTTGCGTATCTTGGAGCTATTGTAGAAAAGAAAGGTGGAGGCAGTGAAGATATTAGGAACAGAATGCAGAAGGCACGAGGTGCATTCCAGAGGCTATGGAAGGTGTGGGTAGCCAGACGAATAGGAAAGAGTGCCAAGATGTGCCAGTTCAAGACTTTAGTCCGATCGGTCCTGCTACATGGTTGTGAAACATGGAAAATCACAAAGACCGATGAAAGAACACTGAAAAGTTTTCATTACTAATGCCTAAGACGGATACTGAGGACTAGATGGCAGCAAAGAATGACAAACAGGAGAGTAGTTGAAATGGCAGACACCAATAAAATTGGTTGCGAGGTGGAAAGAAGAAGGTGGAACTGTTTAGGACATTTACTCAGGAGAGAGGGTGTGAACGACTTTTTTGCGGTATTGGGGTGGACACCAGAATGTCAAATGGCGAGAGGGAGACCAAAGACCAGTTGGAGAGGGACTGTTGAAAGAGGAAAAAGGCAAGGCGATATGGAAGCGCTGGATTGTGGCTGGGGTGGCGGCACGCAACAGGGGGGTTGGGCGGACAATGTGACGGCCTTATGCACTTACTGGCCCAACGAGCGATGATGATGATAATGAGGATGATGATACACACCACACGTGACAGTTAACTTTAATTTACGTGCTATGGTAACCCGTGGTTTCTTGGCGAAAGGAAAGAAATATTTACTGTGTAGCTAGAGATCGGAAACGAAAATAAATTTAGAGAAAAAGTGTACCGAACTTGTGGGGTACACTGTACTCTCAATCGTCAAATTCTTTCATTGCTTATCATCAACGTTCACCACGTCTCAAACTTCCAACGCTCTCTCCTCAAACCTATCACTCTAATTATCACTTCTCCTATTTCAATCTTAACCTAACCGTGACTACGTGAGTCTCATGTCACGCAACTTCCGTTTAAAAGGTTTTTTGGAACTTACTTTCGAATCAGTGAGTTAAATGATACATACCGTTCTAGAAGTTTGACAAAACTTGGGAATACTTGAACTGTGTGCAATCAAAGGTTGAACAATTTAGAATCAAACTCCTTTTTTCAGAATGACCAAGGACTGATTGACTAAAACGAGGAGACTAAAGGAGTTGTTCACCTTCAGGTATGGGATATCACCCCTCCCCCGGTCCTGTGGGTATTTCTCCAGAAAATTCCCCCATCAGGTGAAGAGGAGGGGGGGAGGGAGGAAGGAGGGGGGCATTAATATACAAATCATTCTAACATTCCTAACTCAAGAAAAAAACCGAAATAAAAGGCAACCTTCTGGCGCTGGTGCCTGGCTTGATTACTACAACAATCGAATTCAAAATATTGTCAAGAATGTTTTGATCAAACTCCTTTTCACAGCAGCAACAAGGATAAAACATTAGATTTTAAAAAGTTTTTTTCACAGACTTTAATAATCTTTTTTCAAAGAATCTATGAAATAAGTTCAACAGTTGGTTTTGATTTCTGTGTTAGCGTCAAAATTTCAACCAGGCAAGAAAACAAACAAAAATTGCTTATGCGCAATCAGCCTTCAACTCGTAAACAGGAACACGAAAGTGGAACCAGAGTGTTACGTATTGTGACCCTAACAAATAATAGTCCAGTGACATTGCGTCTTTTTGGATAACGTAGATAACTGCAAACGTCAAGTTTGTGCGCTGATCCTTTAAGTGTAAGCAGAGCTGTTAAGTCCGGGGTAAGTGAAAAAAATAAAAACTGGGAAAGCAAAGCACGTTACCTCTTCTCCACCGGTCCTCAAGGAAATATTTGTAAGAAATTCTCGAATCGGCAGGAGTGGGTTGTGGGGAGAGGGGTAGAGAGGTTTACTTGCAAACATTACACTGCATTCCCTCCATGTATACAAAGCAGACAAAAGACAACTTCAAGAATGTACTAAATCTGGCGATTCTCTAACTGCAGTCGTGTCTGGTGTGATATTTCAAGTAATTGGAGTAAGCTCTTGAACAGAGGTCAATCATATTTGGATATCTTCTAGAATGTTCTGCTCAAATTTTTCTTTAATGTACACACCATTCTAGCATCCTAACTCAAGAAAAAACGCGGATGAAGAGGCAACCTTCAGACACCCGTGCCTGATGTGATTACTATAACAATCGAATTAAAAATACCTTTCTTACATCCTTAACTCAAAAAAACAACAGATGAAAAAGCAACCTTCGAGCATGGGTGCCTGGCGTGATATTACAACAATCGAATTTAAAATACGGTCAAGAATGTTTTGATCAAAGTCCTTTTCAGAGCAGTAACAAGGATAAAACATAAGATTTTAAAAAGCCTTTTTAACAGAATGTAAATATTTTTTTCAAAGAATCTATGCAGTGACTACAACAGTACAGTTGGTTTTGATTTCTGTGTAAGCGTCAAAATTTCAACCACACAAGACAACAAATTGCTCATGCACAACAAGCCTTCAACGTGTAAACAGGAACACGAATTTTAAAAATAAAAATATTTTAAGAATCTCTCGAATCGCCAGGAGTGGGTTCTGGGGTGAAGAGAAGGGGGGTTCATTTGCACACCATTCCACATTTCCTCTCTGAATTCAAAGCAGACAAAAGACAACATCAAGCAATTACTCAATTTGGCGATTTTCTAACTGCAGCCGTGTCTGGTATGATATTTCAAGTAATTGGAGTAAGTTCTTGGGCAGAGGTCAAACATATTCGCATATCTTCTTCTAGAATTTTCTGCTCAAATTTTTTTCTTAGAACTGCATGCAAACAATTCTTGGAGCAAACAAGGAAAAAGTTCTATATTGAGAGTCTTTCACCGGAGTAAAAACTTTCGAACGAACAATTCAGTTTAAAGTTCACAATCTTCAGCAATAAAACATACCTTATAATTTCTTTATCAAAATACACAGTAAGCCAAGAGCGGATAAAGTTACAAAATTAGGGGAAAGTGTTTATAAACAACAACGGTGAATTCGAAAAGATCTCCAATCGACTGTGGAGTTGTTTGTGCCACTTTGCCTCTACGGTGTTCTCTTAGACAAAATACATTCAACCTCCCCAACATCAAAATGTACGCAATGACTAAATCGACGAGAAAGTTCGTGATCCTTTATCAATCTCGAGATCGAAGACCAGTACTGTATTTCTTGCTGTTGTCCAAAAGCAGTTAGATGTTTAGTTGCAGTTTCAAAATTAGCAAGTCATGGCCCGCTACAGAAACTACAAATTTACACTATAAAATAATATATACTTACTAGCGAGGCTAATCTCAGTGCCTTGAGGAATAACTAAGGCTAATAAATTCTATCGTTTGTCACGTACACATGTACTGTGTTGCATTTTTTTGGTATTGTCCAAAAGCAGTTAGATGTTTCGTTTCAGTTTCAAAATGAGCAAGTTGTGGCCCGCTAAAGAAACTACAAATTTATACTACAACTCAATGTACTTACCAGCAAGGCTAATTTCAGCGCCTTGTGGAACTACTAAGGCCGACAAATGCTCTCGTTTGTCTTTGAATCTTTTCACTGCCGCTGTGGATCGTGATGGTCAGGCTTGCACGAAGAAGGCTTGCAATCAAAACGTTCCGATCTGTACATTGAAGGTAAAAACAAAGTGCAATAAACGATTATACTTTATCTCATATTGTACCGTTGTCCATAACAAAAATGAATAATTCTCACGCAAAATGTTTTGCTGCTTTAACCAAATGGTAGCGTGGGTAATCTGCTTTTTGCTTTTTGCTTTTTTCAACATTATTGTCTAACAAAACAAAGGAGTTCCTTCGTACATTTGACACACTCAGCACATCAGATGATGAAATCGTGAAATGTATCTAATAACGTCACTTTTTAACATTTTCACTAATGTAAAGTGACGATAGTAGAGATCGCTGTGCTATTTCACATTTCTGCTAAAACCTGTTTTATTAAGCTCCTTCTCCGCCAGCTTGTGTCGCATCGATATAAGTATTCTAGAATGTATGCGTGTTTATTTTCCGTTTAAAACGAGTTTTAACTGCTACACAAAACTTTCATGTAAATGGATTGAAGTACACGTACCGTCGTTTAAGTTTTAGAAACCTTTTGGTGCGGTATGCATACTTCATTTGCGATAAAGAACATAAAGAACAAGGCTGCTTTCTGTAGTCAACAAAAAACTCGAGGAACTCAAAAGCGAAAGCTAATCTGGCTTTGTCGTAATGCACATTATTCACATCCCTAAATAGCTGCACCCTGCTAGTATTATATCAATTGTTTTCGCGTTGTTTTCATCATTGGTCCATTTTTGGCCCCCAGCAAATTAACACGACAATGTGCCTTGGCCTGTTGATCTTAAAAAGTTTTCAAACTTACTCCCCTCTACAAAATTCGGTGAAAAATTCCTCGTATTAGACACTATTTCACATTTCTCAGATAAATGGTAAGTAGATAATAGAACGGCATCACGGAAATACTACTAAATACACGAGTATCTGGCGTGACATTTTTTAAGCAAGGAAATGTGAATTCTTCAACAGAGGTGAACGATATTTTAACTGTTATAGAATGTTTGGATCAAAGTCCTCTTTCAGAATAACCAAGGACTGAATGACTAAAACAAGTAGAACGAAGGAGTTGGTTACTTTAGGGTATGGGATATAATCCCTTCCCCGGTCCTGTCGGTAGTTTTTTTAGAAACCTCCCCCATCAACGAGGGTGGGGTGAGGGGAGGGGCGTGGGGAGGAGGCATTAATATAACCATCCTTAACTCAAAAAAACAACAGATAAAGAAGCAACCTTCTAGCACGGGTGTCTAGCGTGATATAACATCAATCGAATTTAAAATATGGTCAAGAATGTTTTGATCAAAGTCCCTTTTTTAGAGCAGTAACAAGGTTAAAACATTAGATTAAAAAAAACACTTTTTCACAGACAGACTGTAAAAATCTTTTTCAAAGAATCTATGCAATAAGTATAACAATCGGTTTTGATTTCCGTGTAAGAGTCAAAATTTCAACCACACAAGAAAAGAAACAAAAATGGTTCATGTGCAACCAGCCTTCAACTCGTAAACAGGAACACGAAATTAAAACCAGTGTGTTACGTATTATGACCCTAACAAATAGTAATCCGATGACATTGCTTTTTTTTTGGTGGCGTAGATAACCGCAAACGTCACATTTATGCGCTGATCCGTTAACTAAACAGAGCTGTTTAGTTCGATGTAGGTAAAAACGTTACAAAGTGGGAAAGCAAAGCAGATCAGCTCCCCCCCCAGTCTTTAAGAAAATATTTAAAGAAATTCTCGAATCGGTAGGAGTGGGTTCTGGGGTGAAGGGAAGGGAGCTTTACTTGCACACCATTCTACATTCCCTCTCTGGATACAAAGCAGACAAAAGACAACACCAAGAAAATACTCAATTTAGCGATTTTCTAACTGCAGTCGTGTCTGGTGTGATATTTCAAGTAACTGGAGTAAGCTCTTGAACAGAGGTCAACCATATTCGCATGTCTTCTTCTAGAATGTTCTGCTCAAATTTTGTTTTTAAACCACATTGAAACCATTCTTTGAGCAAAGTAGGAGAAAGGTCTAAATTAAGAGTTTTTCACGGATGGAAACACTTTCGAACGAACAATTCAGTTTAAAGTTCACAATCTTCAGCAATAAAACATAACTTACAATTTCATCATTCAAATGCACAGCTAGCAAAGAGCGTATAAGGTTACTAAATTAGGGAAAAATTTTTTTTGGACATCAGTGAATTCGAAAAACATCTCAATCGACTGTGGAGTTGTTTTCTGTCAGTTTGTTTCTATGGTGTTCTCGTAGACAACATACATTCGCAAAACTTCCCCAACATCAAAACATACGCAATGACTAAATCGACAAGAAAGTTCCTGATCCTTTATCAATCTTGAGATAGAAGACTACTATATGTTAAGTTTTAGTTTCAAAATTAGCAAGTCATGGCCGGCTACAGAAACAACTAAATTACTCTATAACAAAATGTACTCACCAGCGACCCTAATTTCAGCGCCTTGAAGAACAACTAAGGCTGATAAATGCTATCGTTTGTCTTTCGATCTTTTCACTGCCACTGTGGATCGTGATGGCCGGCCCCGCACGAAGAAGGATTGCAATCAAAACGCCCCGATCTGCACATTGAAGGTAAAAACAAAGCGCAATAAACGATTATACTTTATTCCATATTGTACCGTTGTCCATAAAAAATGGATAATTCTCACACCAAAAATTCTGCTGCTTTAACGAAATGATATTGGGGTTAATCTGCTTTTTGCTTTTTTCAGCATTATTGTCTAACAAAACTAAGCAGTTCTTTCGTTCATTTGACACACGCAGCACATCAGATGGTCAAATCATTAAGTGCATCAAATAACGTCACTTTTGACATTTTCACTAATCTGGGGTGACGATCGTTAAAACTGTTTTGTTAAGCTCCTTCTCCTTCAGCGTGTGTCGTATCAATATCAGTTTTCTGAATGTATGCTTGTTTATTTTAATGGACGACGGTGAATTCGAAAAGATCTCCAATCGACTGCGGAGTTGTTTCTATGGTGTTCTCTTAGACAACATACATTCGCAAAACCTCCCCAACATCAAGACATACGGAATGACTAAACCGACAAGAAAGTTCGTGATCCTTTATCAATCTCAAAATCGAAGACTGCTACTGTATTTCTCGCTAGAAAACTCCCCTATCAGCGAAAGTGGGGTGGAGGGGGAAGGGGGCCATTTACATACACACCATTTTGTCATCCTAACTCAAGAAAAAAGGCAGATGAAGAAACAATCTTCAGACACCCGTGCCTGATATGATTACTACAACAATCGAACTTAAATTATGTTCAAGAATGTTTTGATCAAATTCCTTTTCAGAACAGTAACAAGGATAAAACATTCGATTTTAAGAAGCCTTTTTAACAGACTGAAGATATATTTTCCAAAGAATCTATGCAATAAGTACAACAGTGGGTTTGTCAAAATTTGAACCACGCACGAAAAGAAACAAAAATGGCTTATGCGCAACCAGCCGTCAACTCGTAAACAGGAACACGAAAGAAAAACCAGTGTGTCACGTATTGTGACCCTAACAAATAATAATCCAATGACATTGCGTGCTTTTGAAGGCGTAGACAACCGCAAACGTCACATTTGTGCGTTGATCCGCTAAAGAAATAATTACAAAGTGAAAAAGCAAAGCACATCAGCTCCCTCACGGTCCTTAAAGCAATATTTTAAGAAATTCTCGACATGATCGGCAGGAGTGGGTTCTGGGAAGAAGGGAAGGGAGGTTTACTTGCACACCATTCCACATTCCCTCTCTGAATACAAAGCAGACAAAAGACAACTCAAGAAAATGCTAAATTTGGCAATTATCTTACTGTAGTCGTGTCTGGTGTGATATTTTAAGTAATTGGAGTAAGCTCTTAGGCAGAGGTCAATCATATTCCCATATCTTCTTCTAGAATGTTCTGATCAAATTTTTTTTCGAACCGCATTGAAACAATTCTTGGAGCAAACAAAGAAATTGTTCTAAATTGAGAGTCTTTCACCAGAGGTAAAACTTTCAAACGCACACAATTCAGTTTAAAGTTCACAATTTTCAGCAATAAAACAAACCCTACACTTTCTTCATCAAAATGCACAGCAAGCTAAGAGCGTGTAACGTTACAAAATTAGGGAAAAATGTTTGTGGACTGAACGGTGAATTCGAAATATTGGATCTCTAATCGACTGCGGAGTTGTTTTTGTCTGTTTGTTTCTCTCAGACAACCGACAGTCGAAAAACTTCCCCAACATCAAAACACACGCAATGACTAAATCGATAGAGAAAGAAAGATCAAGATCCTTCATCAATCTCGAAATCGAAGACTAGTACTGTAATTTTTTCTGTTGTCCAAAGGCAGGTAAATGTTTAGTTTCAGTTTCAAAATTAGCAAGTCCTGGCCTGCTACAGAAACAACTAAATTACTCTATAACACAATGTACTTACCAGCGAGGCTAATTTTATTGCCTTGAGGAACAACTATGGTCGATAAGTGGTATCCTTTGTCTCTCGATCTTTATACTGCCGCTGTAGATTGTGATGGCCGAGCTCGCACGAAAAAGACTCCGGGCCGTTTGCTTGCAAGCGAAACGTCTCGATCTACGTACATCGGAGGTGAAAACAAAGCGCAATGTATACGATTATACTTTAGCTAATATTGTATTTAACGACGATGAATAACCACAGTTTCTTCATACGAGATAAGATTTGCCATTCAGCAAATCAAGAATCGTAATAATTCCGTCTACCTAAGAAAGTATAGTTCTGAAAATGAATGAAGGACAAATTCCTAATTTGTTGTATGCAAAACGAAATCGACTCAGCATTTAGTAAATGATAAAATGAAGCAGGGTTGAACTCGTTCATAGAGCCGTTAAGCTTTGCAGTTTGAGTCTAAGAGCAAGAATTTGTGACAACACCCTTAATGGAACTTACATCGAGCTTTGGTCTCGTTGTAAACAAACGCTTGTCGGAATTTTCTTCTCGAATCTTGATTACAAATGATCTATACTTACTTCGTTGAGGATTTCAGGAACTATCGAGGGAACAAGTCGACGTTTTCAGCCAACAAAATGACAAAGTACGGCTCGGAAGCAACCACGCTCAAAAGTGAAACCAACTCGCAGAGCGCAACATTTCTGATGACACTGCACGTGATGACTTTCACAACGTCAGCAGCAGACAGATTTGCGCGTGATCTCACTAGCAAAGAATTCAGGTTATTCAAACAGCGGATGACTAAGTTATAGGTGGGGGTAGGGTTAGGAGGAGGGGATCATTAAAAGAAGTTTGGTCGTTTCGGGCTTAACTTCTGGGTTAGCAGCGATACTAAAGGAAGAGTCATTTTTATAGCCGCTGGAAGAAATGTTTTTTTTAAGGGAGAGGTTGGGATCACATAGTTTTCAGGAGGAAAGGAGGGGGAGTCAGTCGTCTCAAACAGAGTTAAGGACTTTGGTAGAGCTGAAACGACAACTAGCATTGTATATGGTCCATTCTATATTGAAAAAAATAATTACACTGGAAAAACATATTTCTCATCAGAATAAGAAGTATATTCACATTTAAGTCAACTGAAAACGTCAAGTTCTGCCTTTACAGGTAATTATGAAGCAATTCAAACAAAAACTTACCATCGCTATATCTAATATAAATTTCAAAAGCTTTTCAATACAAAGGAAATCAAGTTTTTGGTTGGTGCTTTTCAGAGGATTGAAAAGGAAATTTTTTTTTCCATAATGGCTGTTACTGTGGAAGTATGTATGAAACTTTGCATATTTGAAACCCACTCATTCAGATTTAATAAAAATATTATTTAATAAGAAGACGTAAAGAAATTCATTCACTCTTTAGTATAATGGCGATCTGTATGAAAACAACATAAAGTTGAAAATTCACCATGTTAAGTGTTTATTGAATGTTCTGGAGCCTTCATTCAAGGCTGGTAGCCTTCACAAAATTGGAAAATTTCTTTCTGTCATGAAATATTTGCTGATTAAATTTCAAGTAATTGCTGGATTTTTGCCACCATTTCCAGCCAATCTACAATGGTAATAGGACTGAGTGGAGTCTTATTCGGTCTGTTGTTATCATACACGTGATTAACAAAATTGGACGACTGCAAAACAAGAGACCAATTTGTCAATCACGAGTATGATTACAGAAAGAAGTGGACGACAAAAAGTCCTGTTACCATTTAATCTTAATTGTTATTATTTCTGAAAACAAGAAATACATTTAGGTCAAATATCTCTGGTATAGACAATGTCTACAGTAAAAAAATATGTCTCCATTTTGGAAATTCTTAATTTTTTTTTTGAGACAAGTGGTTGTTGCTATGGTTATTGTGATTAACTCTGTGATTGGTGGATTTGGCTGACTGAACTTAGTATGATTCGTTGCTTCAACTGTCCAATTACAGGTATCCGATTAAAGCCAACTGTCCAATTATGCTGTCCAATTAAAGCTGTACAGAATGAGACGTGAAAAAATGAAGCAGCTAATGCACCAATCACATTTGAAGAAATTGCAATGGTTATGATTAGTGCCTGAATAGCCTGTTCCAGGCATTCAGTCGGCAAAACAAAGTGTGATAGTAAACAGCACTATAGTAGCAGAGATGTGAAAAAGCGAGGGAGGCTTGGGTTGAGTCACTCAATGAATCCCACCTAACCCAAGCCTCTCTTGCTGTTTCACTTTTCCGCTCCAGTCTCTGCTCCGTTTTACTAACTGAACACCTGAAGTGAGCCAATGCCTGAAACGACCTTGCATCGTTTTAAAAATTATTTTTGTATTATCCGTGTCAAATCAACATAATCTAATTTCATAAAGAAAATTAGAAATAAATTTTGGCCTCCCAAATTTACGGTGCCGTCTATTTTCTCTGCACTCATTGATTAAGCAGATTTTTTTATGTCATTCAATAGTTTGGCCAAAATGGCGTAGGTATCTCTTCCATTCTTTAACCGCGATTCAGCGTACTGGATAAGACTGGCTTGCAGGCTCAACACCCTTTGCCTATTGTAACGGATCATCTATATTTAAATTAAAAAAAAAACAAAAATTAAAATCAATCGAGTAAGCAGATTGTCTTCTGCAGTTAGAGCGAAATGACAATTTCTTTTTATGTGCCCTTCACAAATATTTAAATCATCTGCCATTTCTCCTCTGTTTATTACGCCGGCACAAAGGATTCATTGTAAACCAAGGAAAATGGTTGAAAATAAAATTGTTGATGAGCGATTTTGTCACTTTGGATTCTCAGAGGTTAATGGTACTTGCTCGTCACTTTCAAGTTAGCCAATCAGTGTGTTAAAAAAATACTATTCACTTGTGTGGTGTAAACTAATTTTTTGATATTCAGGTTTTAACATGAAAATGGCACAGATATTCATATTATTGTTTGACATATGTCTTACAAGTAAACCAACAACAGGGTGGTCTGCCTGTAAAACAAACCAAGAAATGCAACCAGGTAAGGGTGGCATGCAAAATTTTCTGGCAAAACAGTAAGCCAAAAGTCTAAGTAAAACAAAAGGCCTTTTTTATATCATTTTATTCACCTCTTTCTTTGCAGCTTCTGAAATTGAATTGTATGCTTCCTCTGCATCGTCTTTGGCTTTTTGAAGCTGAAAATAAAAAAATGTGTAAAACAATTTAGGATTCTTCAATTCTGGTGTTCACCATAATTATTCAGAAGCTCAACTTGAACTCTGAGTCTATTTCTAAGTGCAGCCTTATGTGAATCATGTGAAAAAAAAACAAAAACAAAAACCACCACATGTAAAAAAATCAGAGAGAGGTGCAAAGCACATGTTTGTCAGAACCTTACCATTTCTTGGTTCTTGGGTTTGGCTTTTTCCAGTGCTTTGTTGCGTTCTCATACTCAACTAGTTTACATGTACGACGGAAAAGCATCTCCTGCAGGATAAGAGATGGACAAAACAAGTGCAGTAAACAGTTAAAATAATCATCTTGAGACAGCAAGAAGAAATAACCAATTAAAAAAGGGGTTTTCAAAGTTAGGGTACTGGAATTGCAATCCAGAAGTCCCACATTCCAGCTCATCTGTACTTGATGGTTCCAAATTCAATTATACCACGAAGCATTGTAAATAAAAAAAAACTCCCCAAGTCAGTTCATGTTTCCATTCCACCATTCCAGTCTTTGTTTGCAAGTTTTCCATCCCTCTTGCTTAGCAGTATGAAAACGAAATGTTAATTACTCCAAAGGGTGCTTTCTCTACAGATAACCTCTCTCTTGTGCTACATTCATGTAAATGCTCTAATACTCACCAATGAATTGAAAAAATTGAATGCAATAGAGATAGAGGGGGTAGAACCCAGTGTTCTCATTCAAGACACAACCCACAAACTATTTGGGATATGGGAAATAGATTGGTCAACAGTCTGGCTGATGAATTCTTGTTGTTGTTTGGTTATTTTTGGTTTTTCTCTTCTTTCTTTTTTAGATGCGCAGTGATCCTGAGCTTTTCTCAGGCTGTGACAATTCTCTCATCCCACCCCACCCCAAAAGAAAATAGTCACCTCCTTTACCCTTCCCTAACCCTGCCCACAAAAGGAAAGTTGGTACCCTTTGAAGAGTTAAATAAGATCCAAGTTTTCCAATACATATTTCACATACCTTGGCAGTATCCATGTATCTGGAATAAAGTTCTAAAGTAAAACCTAATGTGTTGTCATCATTAGTGGACATAACATCCAGCGATTCCTAGGGAAAGGAGAACACACACACACAAGACAAAACAAATTAAACTCTTGGAATTGAAAATACTGCCAGCAACACTAGTTCCTGTCTAAAAAGTAACCATACCTTGACACCATTTAGTGCACTTGAAAAAGTCACAGATTTCCTGTAAAAGTAAAGATACATTTTAAAATTAGCTTTTTGTTACACCCTGACATCAGAATGTATATTCTCAATACTGTTCTTGGTACATATTCTATTATACTGACAAGGAGAAGTTGTTCAACAATCAAGAGCTTCTTTGTTTTTTTCTATCATTTCCTTTATTCTCATGACCTTAATGTACTATGCAGCAGTGATATGGTGAGGAGAATTTAGATGCTGATCACTTCAACAAGAGAGGAAGACATAACTCTCATGCTAAGGTCTTGATAGGTCTTGATTGCCTCTTATTACCAGTTCTCATGACGGTTACAGTGAGTAGAGCTAACATGTAAGATGTGGTAAAACAGTGCTTATTCAAATGGGAAAAAAAATCAGCCAAATTATATGTCTGGTCCATCATTGCTTGCATTGGAAGTTTGCCATCACAGGTTAATAATGGAAAGATATGAAATAAATATTAAGTAATTATTACAAAATTGTATCATTTAGCAATTTCAGACAAAGAACAACAAACCCTTTCAATTCCTTGGTACTATTATCATCACCAGTTGATGCTGTCATGATGCCAGAACTAAAATCATTCACTGCTAATGCAACACCTGAAATTCACAAAGAAATTCAAAATTACCAAACTTACATATGTATTAATATGCCATCATGGTGAGTTTGTCATAATCATACAGTATCATTTATTATAAAAATCAATCATATATTTTGTAACATCCTGATATATTACAATATACTGTATGACTGAATAATAATTCAAGTATGTCTTTGCCACCCTCATGTTGTTTTTACATGAATGTTCTCTAGATATCAATGTTTTTAGCCATACTTTCTGTCAAAATTCACTATGTGATGTGTACTCTTCCACAAAATCTCTTTTCTTCTGAAATTCTTCAACAAGATCCTAACCAAAAGGAACAACTTCTAGTTATTTGTATTTCTAGGAAGATTAAGTCATTCGCATAATGGTTAAATTAAAAAAAAAGAAGAAGGTCATCTGTGAGCAGGGCCTCTATAACCCTTTAACACCCAGAACTGATAAACATGTAACTTCTCCCCATAGTATTCATACATTATTCAGCAAACAGGTAATCAGAATACTCAAACTCATCAGGTACAAGATGTTACGCTGATTGAACACAAAATTCTCGTAGCTAATCTACAAGGACAAGTGTAGAAGCTAGAGGGAGAATTAAAAATAAGATCTTAAGAGTTTAAGGATTAATTGCACTTTGGCTAAAGTGCTTCTTCACCTGCAGGAGAGAATGAGGCCTGGAGCAACATGAGCTGGTAAGAGGCCTGTAAAGGGTTTAACCCTTTAACTCTCACAAGTGATTAACATGAAACTTCTCCCTATAATATCCATACGTTATTCAGCAAACAGGTCATGAGAATATTCAAACTTGTCAGGTAGAAGCTGCTATCTTGATCTAGTACCAAGTCCTCATAACTAATTTATAAGGATATGCATAGCAGCTAAAGGGGAGAATTTACAATCAGATCTTGGGAGTTAAAGGGTTAACACTGACAAGAAGGACCAAGTATTCAGCAGTTTAACCCCTAAGAGTGACTGACATCTATTTTCTCCTTACTGTATCCCCCCTGAATCAAACATTAAGGTCAGGAGAATAAAGGAGCTGATCACTGACTACAGAAGCTCTTGATTGTTAGACATGTCAGCATCCTAGAAAATGTTTAGAGAACAGTATGGAGAATATACATACTGATGTTAGGGTGTGAAGGGTTAAAACACTGTCTCTCTGTATGCCATAATTCAAACTACAATTATTCATATTTTACAGCCCTGAATGAGACATACACTGTATGTAATTAAACAATAATCCAGTGATATCACAAGTTTACTAAATAAAGACTAATCTTAGATAAAAAATCAAAACAAAACAAAAAAACATAAAAAAAAAATCCTGGAACATTTTGTACCTTGTGACTATGATGCCTGAAATCATCCACAGCTCATGATATAGACTTGTCCTAAGACCCTTTTTCACTTTGCTTCTCACTGCAAGCTATATAATAAAAAAGTGTTTATACCTTACACTGTAAGTGTATGAGCATGAGAGATGCCATTTAAGCCACTGATCACTGAGTTGAAAAGAGATTAACTTCTCAGAGCAAGGAGTTAAATAATGATTATCAAACTTAAATTTACCAAGTTGCAACAGACATTTTGTCACAAAAGAAATCCCCCAGGCATATACATACAATCAGGAAGAAAATTGTCAACACACTACCATTGAAATGGCAATATTCTGGAATAGCATACCAATTATATTCCTTATTTTCAACTCTTCTTCTCATGTACAATGTTTCTTTAATTGTTTTACACCATTCTACAACATTGACTGGTGGAAGAGCTTATTGTTGTAGTGAATTGTAGTTCAATTTTCACTCCATTTCTACATAATTCCTTAGAGGTGGCTCAGTGGATGTTGTGTCAACTGATTTTATCTTTAAAACATTTATGACCCCTTAAGATGAAAATAGTTATAATTATTGTTGATTTTATGAAAAATATACCTATGGAGTTTAAATCAAGTGTTGTTTTGCCATAGTATGTCAGTTTACAAATTTGGTGAAAAAAATCACCCACACTCACAGGGATCATGGCCAAATATCTGTAAGAGTATCTTATTATTTGAAAAACTCAAATTTTCCTCTTTCAAAACCTTTTGCAAATCTTCATCTTTTGAAAAGGCTGGGTGGCTGACAACAAGTTGAAAAAATCTGAAAAACATTAAAAATTTTAATTCTTGAGATGGGCTAATATGCAATGTAAACATGTGAATCAACAGTGTCTCCCAGAAAGTATATTAAATTTTAGAGAAAATAATATTTTCAAGAAAAACTGAATCTTTCCTGAGGAAGTTTCTCTAAGATCTGTTTCTTGTTGGGTTGTTTTCTTGATCATTTTTGTTTTACTTTGCCAGTTTACTAAGAGAAAAAAACTTATGGAAAATTAACCCTTTATATCCTAACAGTGACTAACATCAAATTTCTCCTTACAATATCACACCTAAATCACAAGTTAAGGTCATGAGTGTAAAGGAAATGATCATCAACAAAAGAAGCTTTTGATTGGTAAACAAATTCTCCTTGTCAGCACCTTAGGAAATGTATAAAGAGCTGTATGGAGAATATGAATACTGAATCTAGGGTGTAAAGGGTTAAAAAAAACACTTTCCCAACCTGCTGCTTTTCTTTTTAATACTCTGTAATCTGCTGTAAATCCATACAATTACTGAACTGTTCCCTTTTCCTATTCCTTCATTACACCTTTAGTTTCTTTACTCCACCATAAATTTTGTTTCAGCATTAACATATACCTGTTTTTCTCCTTTCTTCCACTTCTCTGAACATTTCTCTGTAACCCAAATCCACATCGTCCCTGAATTTCTGTCTTACGAGTCCTTCTGGCTGTGACTAAAAGTGTGACGGGGACGTGGGACTCGGGGACGTGGGACTCGGGGACGTGGGACTCGGGGACGTGGGACTCGGGGACGTGGGACTCGGGGACTCGGGGAAGCGCGGGGACTTGGGAATGTGATAAACAAACAACACCTGAATTTGTAAAGTATAATTTTCGGTGGTCTCGAGAAAGGTGTAATATGCTGGAGAGCTTGTCGGGTGACTTTACATCGAAGGCGTTCGTCGAAGGTAAGAGTACACGTTAACTTTGGTCGGCGGGGAAATTATGAAACCTGCGAATATTGCGAAAGCCCGTGAAAGGATGACATCTAAAAACTGACGTCAATTTTTGAATAAGACACTAGAATGCGTAATGATGGCGGCGACCAATCAATATTCTTGAAACAAATCGGAGATTGACTTCCTTGAGGAAAACTTTGAAAATTGTTCGGTTGAAAACCGGTATTTCGTGGGTTATTTCAATGGAAAAAGAGATGAGTTCGAGGATATGCTTGAGAGTTTTCTTCTTAGTAGTTCCACATACTTTGTAAAGAAGGCCTTGCACTCAAAGGACTAAAATCACAAGAGGTTTTCGAAAAATAGTGGACAGTTTCTTTTATTTTTAACTGAATTTTTGCTTTTATCAATGTGGGCCTCGTAAAGACTCGATCTTTTGAAGGCAATTTTGTAAAAACTTACGCAATGCACCGGGCGGAAAGGTGTTGAAATATTTAAAGGTATTTCATATAAAGGAAAGCACTTGGAAAACACTCTAAGTGCGTAATCTAGTATACCGAAATACTTTTTCAAATTATGCATTTGCAGCGTCTCCCGTCTTTGAACGCAATGGTGGTAATGTACCGATCCAATTTTTCGGCAAACCGTTCACCATCTAAGCAATGAAACTCGGCATTGCCTCCACACACCAACAAAGATAAGAATTCCTTTTGAAAACAGAGTTTGAAATATAATAAAACGTACCAGTAGCATTCGATTTTTGCATTACCCGCGAAAATGTTTTAATATTTTTAGGTATTTTAGTGGAGGAATCCATTGAACTTTTCGCATACTGAGGAAACAAAATCGAGAAGGTCATTTACATCCATTTACTTCAGAATTCCCCATAAACGTGTATACAATTCCTGAAATTCCCGTTCCGAACGGCGTTATTTCACGAATCATTTGACGTTTCAGTGTTAACAAATTTTTCGTATTACGTAAGTAAAAAACATTGAACTTCTCTCAACGGACTCAACGCTGCAAGGAGAATCTTTCTCATAATTTACTTTTTAAGAGACGAAAGTTACCGTCTAAAATTCAAACGTTACTGTTAGACTTATTGGCGCATTGATAACCTAGTAAATAGCTCAAACATACTGAAAAAATTTTTATCTGTTTTTGTATATCTTTATCTGGGAGTCACGTGTGACTAAACAAAAACAGCGAAGTGTAGTTTGATGGCTTGTTTTCATGAATCTAGGCCGATTTCGGGAATCGCTATAAACTACACGATCACGCATTAAGTAATATTTCTTCTTCTAATGATTGATACTGGAAGAAAATAGTAACGGTGTCACGCTATTTTATGTGTCCGTTATAAAAATATTTGTATTCACATTTAGCTCACGGGTAAAAATCCCCTGAAAATTGTTCGAAAGAAATAGATCACAGTAGTTACTTTATGACAACCACAAAATACTCAAAACAAAATCAAGAAACTGCTGCAGGACCTCAAGGCTCCTTTGTTCAGGACGATCTTGTTCATCTCAGGTTTGAACTTTTCGTGGGAACAAGTGCTAATGCTTACATAACCTATTTTGAATTTAATCGCTGTACTATAAACTTGTGTGTTCAAAACGTGGACGTACGCCTCCGTTTTAGCGTCACCCGAGCTTGTCAGTAGTAGCCGATGATTTCCAGCGTCCATGGTTCGGCCGGATATGTTTTCTTGCCTGTTTGACCGTGAGAACTCTAGGTACAGAATAGTTTCAACGCAGGGGGTTTTAAACATCGTGAGTAGCCGTGGAGGACTTTCCTCGTAAGTAACTGTGTTTTCTTCCTTATTCTTTTTTAGCAAGGATAAGGCACGGATGTTTCAAGACCCCCTGCGTTGAAACTATTCTGTACCCAGAGTTCTCACGGTCAAATAAGCAAGCAAAAATGTCCGGCCGAACCATGGACGCTGGAAATCATCGGCTACTACTGACAAGCTCTCCAACATAAAATAGCTTTCTCGAGATCACCGAAGATTATACTCTACAAATTCAGCGCAAATGTTAGGTGTTGCTTGTTTGTCACGTCCCCGAGTCCCCGTGTGTCCCCGAGTCCCACGTCCCAGTCCTACGTTCCCGTCCCACTTTTAGTCACAGCCAGCCCTTCTCGATGTGTGGCTCAGTGGCTCGATGTGCGGCGCTTGGTAACCACCCTATCTCACTTCGTTAACAAACCACCAGCGTGCTATTTGTATAGTAGGTCAAGAGGATGGTTTCCAAATGACAAAGTACCGGCTGCATCCACGGAAAACGACTTATGGAAACGATGCTACTGACTCTAAATCGTTACTACCAAAAAGGCAAAGTTAGCAGCCATGTAAAGCTTTTTTGGCCTCGTTAGGCCTGACAAATAAGGCGTTGCTCACACAAGGGGCTTGGGTAGATTATGAAAAGATGTTTTGAATTACATATGGTACATTTGCAGAAAGAATTTGAGGTGTAGAGGCCCCATAGTCTGCGTCTGGAGTCTGAGTCGAGAGATTCCTATGTGGAGACCAGACAGGAACACTTCGACAAAGAGACTTAGGAAGTAATCAGCCCTCATCAAGAATTTCAATTTCCATTGGTTTTGATTTCAAAGTTCCACTGCTCGGGAACACGACTGAAGCTGATCTTAATCAGACAACTGAAGGAATTTCCAGTAACCTGATGAAATTAGGAGATCCTCGCAGCTAAGAACACTACTGAAACGAGTAGTTGTAAATAGGACCTGAAAAAAATTCAGGCCCGTACGGGATTTGAACCCATGACCACTGCGATACCGGTGCAGCGCTCTACCAATTGAGCTAACAAGCCAACTGGGAGCTGGTCAATGAATTGGGTACAAATAAACATCCAAGTGAATGAAGATTTTAGATATCTGAAAATTTCACATATTTGCACTGCGGTGGAGAGATGAAATTAGGAGATCCTCGCAGCTAAGAACACTACTGAAACGAGTAGTTGTAAATAGGACCTGAAAAAAATTCAGGCCCGTACGGGATTTGAGCCCATGACCTCTGCGATACCGGTGCAGCGCTCTACCAATAGAGCTAACAAGCCAACTGGGAGCTGGTCAATGAATTGGGTACAAATAAACATCCAAGTGAATGAAGATTTTAAATATATGAAAATTTCGCATATTTGCACTGCGGTGGAGAGATGAAATTAGGAGATCCTCGCAGCTAAGAACACAGCGAGTATTCTAAAAAAAAAAAAACATTTCGGACAAACAGGAGCAGCGAGAGGCATGATGCAAATGAAAGAATAGCCGGGGAATTTTTTATTTTACGTTTGCCAAGTACTTCCCTATAACTATGAAATTTTCTGATATGCCCGAGTTTTCCAAAGTGGCCGTAAAAACAATTTCACTTCCGCTTTAAAATTGGTTTATCATATGAGGAAGTAAAACATGTTACAATTCTTCCCTTCAGACGATTAACAATCTTACTAACTTTTTCATCAATAAATAACCCCATCCCCATGTAAGTAACTTCTTTACGACATGATAATGATCACCCATGCTCTATCCAGGCTTTAATTAGGCTTTCATTAGAAACTTCTGACTGGTGAGAAGGGGAGGTGACAAAAATTAATGATATTTTCAACCCGCAAGTCCAATTAAAGAAAAACTTAAACTTTCGTTTAAAATTTACTTCAAGATGAAAGAGGAGCTTGTAGGAATGTAGGTATTAGGAACTGTGAGCCAATGCATTGTGAGACTTCACCGCGTCGTCTAAGATCTTTATCGAAGTTCGCTCTTCGATTCCACAAGAATGAGAGGTTACTTCCACTCAACCTTGAATGTTAAACGGCTACTGATGAAGAAGTAACGGGATTTTCTTTTTAGTTTCTTGCGGTATGTTAGCAAATGAGTTTATCCAGAGAATTTTTCGTCTACGAACTTCGGAACAAATGATGTTTATTTCTTTAAGACAACCGCTGATCAGACTCTAGTGATTGAGGCTCACGTTGGCCTTGATGACAAGTGGCGGGGGGGGGGGGAAGAGGGGCGGGGACGGGAGGTAAGCAGCAGTTTTCGATTTTTCAATTATAAGGTACTGAAGCGTTTAGTGAAAAACTTTAATACGTTTCCTGTGAACAGCGAAATATCATGGATTTTGTTCTAATATCTATTTCTACTCTTTTTTCAGCTAGTAAAACATTGTTTTTGTTAAATCGCTCGTTCTGGTGTTTGTTTTATAAAGGGCATGACAGTTTTCGAAAAATCGACCTCTAAAGTTACCTTAAATTTGAGCCTCGATATAAGTCGCCACAAGTGTTCGCTGGGGTGATCAGAAAATCTCTCATAACTCGATAAATTTTAAAGATCAGATGAAGTGGATTGTGGTTCTAGAATAAGGACATGAAAGTCTTTCAATGTACAAGAAATCAGCTAAATCTATTTTCCAAGCTAGACCGGCCGGACCACTTTTATGGATACTCTCTCTTAATTATGAGTATGAATAAAAATCATCAATTTAAAAGAGCACGATCCTGAAAAAGCAGCAGTGATTAGCAACTTAAAAATTTCTTTACTTGGGTGCATATTCTGACTGTTGATTATCCGTCGAACTACAACCTTTTGTAGCAACCTCAGAAATGAGAAAGTAATGAACTACTTGTTCAGAAATAAAAAAAAAACCATATCAATTGTGCGAGTTTCCAGATCGGAATATTAAAGGCACAAATTATGCAAAGATATTATAAAAAAATTATAACGGTCTAAGTTCTCACGTGCAAAGAAAACACAACGAGTAAACCTAAATTAAAGACCAACAACGTCTATCAATCAGCACAGTTACTAAACTATTAACACGAGTCTCTTTTCTTCTTTTTCAAAACAGCTCCAGGGTCATCAACTCTCTTTCTTTTCTGTTTTAGACGATATAAGTTCGACCTGACCTCTAGTGTCCTTACATGTTCTTGACCATACTTGGAGATACAAATTATCAATGCACGCTCATAGCAGTCTTTTGCTTCATCTGTGTCGCCCAAATCACTGTGTAAAGTACCCAGATTGTTGTAAGAGCTTGCAACATCAACATGCTCAGTTCCCAGCTTTTTCAGACGAATCTCCAGTGCACGCTTATGGCAGTCTTTTGCTTCATCGGTGTCGCCCAGAGCCTTGTGTAAAGTACCCAGATTGTTGTAAGAGGTTGCAACATCAACATGCTCAGGTCCCAGCTGTTTCATCTGAATCTCCAGTGCACGCTTATAGTAGTCTTTTGCTTCATCTTTGTCGCCCAGATCACTGTGTAAATTACCCAGATTGTTGTAAGAGCTTGCAACATCAACATGCTCAGCTCCCAGCTGTTTCGTCTGAATCTCCAGTGCACGCTTATAGCAGTCTTTTGCTTCATCTGTGTCGCCCAGAGCCCTCTGTAAATTACCCAGATTGTTGTAAGAGCTTGCAACATGAACATGCTCAGGTCCCAGCTTTTTCATCTGAATCTCCAGTGCACGCTTATAGCAGTCTTTTGCTTCATCTGTGTTGCCCAGAGCCTTGTGTAAATTACCCAGATTGTTGTAAGAGCTTGCAACATGAACATGCTCAGGTCCAAGCTTTTTCAGACGAATCTCCAGTGCACGCTTATAGCAGTCTTTTGCTTCATCTGTGTCGCCCAGATCACTGTGTAAACTACCCAGATTGTTGTAAGAGGTTGCAACATCAACATGCTCAGGTCCCAGCTGTTTCATCTGAATCTCCAGTGCACGCTTATAGCAGTCTTTTGCTTCATCTGTGTCGCCCAGAGCCTTGTGTAAAGTACCCAGATTGTTGTAAGAGCTTGCAACATGAACATGCTCAGGTCCCAGCTGTTTCATCTGAATCTCCAGTGCACGCTTATAGCAGTCTTTTGCTTCATTTGTGTCGCCCAGAGCCTTGTGTAAAGTACCCAGATTGTTGTAAGAGGTTGCAACATGAAAATGCTCAGGTCCCAGCTGTTTCATCTGAATCTCCAGTGCACGCTTATAGCAGTCTTTTGCTTCATCTGTGTCGCCCAGATCACTGTGTAAATTACCCAGATTGTTGTAAGAGTTTGCAACATGAACATGCTCAGGTCCCAGCTGTTTCATCTTAATCTCCAGTGCACGCTTATAGCAGTCTTTTGCTTCATCTGTGTCGCCCAGATCACTGTGTAAATTACCCAGATTGTTGTAAGAGGTTGCAACATCAACATGCTCAGGTCCCAACTGTTTCATCTGAATCTCCAGTGCACGCTTATAGCAGTCTTTTGCTTCATCTGTGTCGCCCAGATCACTGTGTAAATTACCCAGATTGTTGTAAGAGTTTGCAACATGAACATGCTCAGGTCCCAGCTGTTTCATCTTAATCTCCAGTGCACGCTTATAGCAGTCTTTTGCTTCATCTGTGTCGCCCAGATGACTGTGTAAATTACCCAGATTGTTGTAAGAGCTTGCAACATGAACATGCTCAGGTCCCAGCTGTTTCATCTGAATCTCCAGTGCACACTTATAGCAGTCTTTTGCTTCATCTGTGTCGCCCAGATGACTGTGTAAATTACCCAGATTGGTGTAAGAGGTTGCAACATGAACATGCTCAGGTCCCAGCTGTTTCATCTGAATCTCCAGTGCACGCTTATAGCAGTCTTTTGCTTCATCTGTGTCGCCCAGAGCCTTGTGTAAAGTACCCAGAATGTTGTAAGAGCTTGCAACATCAACATGCTCAGGTCCAAGCTTTTTCATTTGAATTTTTAACAGCCATTTACCATAGACTAGCGCCGCTCTAAACCTACTGTGGTTTAGGCACATGTTAGTAAGGCTCCAAAGGCCATCCGGAAAATTACACAAGGCTCTATTGCTCGCTTCTGGTATTCCTTTCCCGAGTGACATGTCTTCAATTTTTAAGCTCAACGTTGTAAGATGGGGAACTATTCTTGTTCCCACAACAATAGATTCCAGCTCTTCAAATTTTGAGAAAGACATTACCGCGCCATACACCACTTTGTGGCTTTGATCCTTTGCGAAACCTTTTGTCGCAGATTTAATAACATCAAGAACGACACCATGGACTCGAATATAAACACCAGTTGATTCTTCTTCAATTAGCAACAGTGAACATCGACTCATCCTCGTTCTTATCATATCTTCATCTTCAAATTCGTCATCAGTTGTTTTAACATACTCGATAATAATGTCTTGCAGTATCGGCTGTGATGCACACATTGAAAGAAAAAGGAACATGTGATGCAAAATTATATCATTTTCCATCACCATTTCGACAGCGAGTGTTATTGCTTTGGTCATGGTCTGCGGATAGGCTGGATTTGTCGCAGCAAGAATGCTTTCAGTATTGCTTCGTTTCCCCTCTTCCAATTTCTTCAAATAGTCGGTCCAGCCAAATTTCGAGGTTCCTTTATTCTGACGAACTTGTCTCACATACGTGGCTGCGGCTGCCAATGAAAGTGGCTGGTAGTCTAGTTCTTTCGCAATTTCTTTTTCCATCTTGGCATCTGAGATACCAGAAAGGAGGTTAAGCAGAAAGCACGCATCATCAGGTTGCATTCCTGCGCTGATTGAGATATTTTGTATGGAAGAGCTTGACAACGGTATAGACGCAGTGTCTTGTGTTGTTATTAGCATCTGACCCCTTGCCCACAACTCGCTGTCTGCATCTGGCAAATAATCGCTTGTACGAGATTCGCTGCTCACATTATCAACTACTAACAGCCATGGAGCGTAATGCTCAATTTTTGTACTTATTAAGGTCTTGAAATATGAAATCTTCTCGTCTGTGTTCAAATCCTTGGAGCGGTAAGTGTTTGTTATTTCATACCCGGGACAATTGCAATGTTGAGCGAAAAGGACATACGATTTCAAGAGTGCTTCTGAGTTTTCAGCATTCAACGTCATGACAAATGAAGCTGCAGAAGGTATTTGTTCGACCTCGTCGTAAAATCGCCTGGCTGCTAAACGGGCCAGCTGAGATTTTCCACTTCCTGGATTTCCTGACAAATACAGTATGCTCAACCCATCATTGGCGTCTTTTAGTGTTTGGAGGTTTTGTAAAACTTCACCAACTTCAGATTCCCGACTAGCGATGTCGTGGCTAGGTTTGGGAGGGAGAATACAAAATGGAGAGACATCGAAATTTAATTGCTCTTCTAGGGCAAGCCTCTGTTCTTCTTTCACTTGAAGTTCCTCTTCTTTGTCTTTAACTTCTTGTTTCAAGTCGTCAACCTTCCTTAAAACTTCGTTTAACTCCTCCGTTAAGAAGTTTGTCTGATTTTGAACTTCGTTGATTTCCAATGACGGGAGACCGAGTGCGTGGAATGCAGTTTTAACCTTTGTAATGACAGTTTGGAAATCTCCGTTGGAGAGGTGGCCCCGAGGCATATGTGCAAATTCTTCATTTCGAAATTTCCTTAAGTCGTCCGCATTTGATCTAATTGATGGATTGAGAGAATATATGCAATCTGAATACAGGATAGCGTAAAACAGCATGGTACAATCCCACTCAGCTCTATCGCCATTCTTCATGGTTGTCAACAGCACAGCGTTTCTTTTTCTGTTTCGAGTAGACTCGCCATTCCAGAAGTCCATTCCATTTTTGGGTTGATCTTTCCATTCTCCCAGTGTTGTCTTGTATCGATTGTCCCATTCTTGTTTGAAGATGGTTCGCAGACCCTCAGTTAGTATGTCAGTGACAACGTAACAAATCCTGTAGTAATTCAGTTGCTCTGTGGTGTACTTCAACACAGTGGCCATCATCAGTTACATCCTATTAAAACCATAGTTATGTTAGTACCCAATTCGGTTATGTGAGTAGGTCGCTATACTTTTGCTGATTCTTTAACGGTTTTGTGGTACTTGGTGTGAATATTTATTTACCTACCAAGATATTTTCGCTGATACATGTCAATTAAATTTTAGAGAGGAAGTAAGGGCAATTGAAAAACTCTGGCTTTCAAAACAATTTGCTCGATGGAGTCAAGGGCTAATAAAAGGGAGGAAAAGAGAGTGGTAAAGATCCACTGTCAATCATAACTTAAACGTCAGTATAATACAGAAAAGTGTTCAGAGCAACAAGGATACGGTTTATATGTGAAAGAAACCATCTTCTTGCTTCCTTATTTGTTAATTTGTTTCTTTCTTTCATTGTTCACTCTTTCAGTGTTCACTTGGTTCCACGATAGGTATTTTTCGAGACACAGTCGACCTGAAATATGGAACTTGACAGATCTCACCTGATTTAGCCCCTTCGCATATTAGAGAGAAAAAAATAGGTTAAAATGTTGACACTGAATCACTCAGCCCAAAAACAAAATTACGCAGGGAACTCATGGTCGAAGTCAATGACAAGGGAGTTTTTAAGCTGTACGATTATCGTCTTCTGCTGAGCTGGTAGTTTTTTTCAGCTTGTGAAGTAATCGGTGATGGTAATCTTACAAAAGCTAAATTGCAAGTCTCCCAACATCAAGGATCACTTTTCCCTTAGTTCAAGCATGCTGATGGGATCAAGAACACTGCAAGGTAGTGAGAGGGTGGCGTACGTGGGAGATAAGGGAATGCAACAAGGAGGAGTCCCCATCATGATGAGTGTGAGGACAAAGAGAGCCTTAATGGAATGGATGCCAATCTGCATGAGGACCATTAAGGCAAGATTCTACTCAAACCACAAAAGCTAACGGTAATAAAAGCATATGCACCAACAGACGATACGATGGACGAGGGAAATGATGAATTTAACAATCAACAGCTAGACTCTGTTGCAAGCTGCAGTAGTCATGATATGATTTTGATGATGGGAGACCTGAACGCTTACGGGAGTAACAACATTAACAGAGAGGAGGTACTGAGGAAATTTAGTGTCGGAGTCATGAATGATAATGGGAAAGGTTATGTGACCTCTGTGGTACGAATGGCTTAGTTGTAACTGGAACAGTTTCCCACATAAAGAGATCCATAAGCTGACCTGGAAGTCACCAGGTGGGAAGACTGTTAACCAGCTCGACCATGTCTTTGTGAATGGACGCATGAGAACATCGATTCCGGACACGAGAGTGATGAGAGGAGCAGACGTATATGGTGACTACTACCTGATGAGAACCAGAATGAGACTAAAGTTGGCAAAGGCGCATGGGAAGAAGAAAACAAGTATGAGATTTTACGTGCGTTAGTTGCAAAGTGAAGAGATCAGGAGGAGATATAACATTAAAGTGAAGAACAGGTTTGCAACGATATGAGATATAGAAGATTCAAAGGAAGCACGACAAGATCTTGGTGACGTACAGAGATGCCACATAGAAAGTTATTGGAAGGTAAAAATGGAGAGCAAGCCATGGATAGAAGACACGACGTGGGAAAAAATTCAGGAGGGTTAAGACGCAAAACTTAATATAGAGGGTGCGAGATTGGAAGGACTTGAACAGCGATAGAGAGAGGAGTATAGTGCGAAAGAAAAGGAAGTGAAAAAGAGTGCCAGGGAGGATAAGAGGAATTGGTTGGGGGAAAGGGCTACAGCAACAGACAAGGCCCCTGAAAATGGTAGAAACGAGGAGCTAAACAGCATAACCAAGACAACAGCCGGGAACAGAGGAAGCGAGAATTGCGTGTGAAAGACAAACTGGGGGTGCATAAGACAGAATCACAAGAAAGATTGCAGAGCTAGGTAGAGAACTTGAGTAAAATTTTAAACAGAGATGACCCCACAAATCCGGTGGAAGAGAAAGAAGAAACAGAAGAACTGGAGTAGATTGAGGAAATCGATGTAGGAAAATGGCGAATACAAGAGGTTAAGGATGCGTTCATGAAAAAAAAGCCAGGGCCCAGACCTACTAAGGGCTGACATGGAATACACCGCAAGTGGGCAGACTGATGATACAACAGGCTTTAGAAAAGTGAAAGGTGACCAGAAGTGTGTAAGAAGGGACTTGTTGTCAATATATTTAAGAAAGGTGATTGCGTGATTGTAAAAATTGGAGAGGAGTGACTTTGCTACCCACCATCAATAGAATATTCCACAGGATGCTGCTAGAACGGATCAAGAAAGGTTTAGACAAGAAGCTTAAAAAAGAGCAGGCCGGCTTTAGACCAAATGGAAATACAACTGAACAGATCTTTACATTAAAGAAACATCTTAGAGCAGGCAAATGACTGGAGGGCGAGTCTGCACACGCACTTTGTGGACTTTGAAAAGAAGCCCTTGATTCGGTACACAGAGAAAGCTCCTGGAACACCACGGGGAGCTATGGAATTCCGCGCAGAATGGTGAGAGTGGTAGTAGGGATATACGGAGAGTTTGAATGCACCGTAATCGACGGATGGGAGATATCAGACTGGTTCAAGATTTAGTCAAGAGTAAAGCAGGGATGCGTAATGTCAGGATTCTTATTCCTACTGACTATGGATTGGATCATGAGGAAGACAACAGCAGGACACTGAGGATGGAGTTTGCAACGAACAGGAAGAGCATTGTGGTGAATGGTGAAGAAGTGAAAGATGTCGAGGAGTTTGCGTATCTTGGAGCTATTGTAGAAAAGAAAAGAAAGGTGGAGGCAGTGAAGACATTAGGAACAGACTGCAGAAGGCGCGAGGTGCATTCCAGAGGCTATGGAGGGTGTGGGTAGCCAGAGGAATGGAAAGAGAGCCAAGATGTGCCAATTCGCGACTTTACTCCGACCGGTCCTGCTACATGGTTGTGAAACATGTAAGATCACAAAGACCGATGAAAGAACACTGAAAAGTTTTCAGTACTAATGCCTAAGACGGATACTCAGGACTAGATGGCAGCAAAGAATGACAAACAGGAGAGTAGTTGAAATGGCAGACACCAATAAAATTAGTTGCGAGTTGGGAAGAAGAAGGTGGAACTGTTTAGGACATTTACTCAGGAGAGAAGGTGTGAACGACTCTTTTGTGGTATTGGGGTGGACACCAGAATGTCAAAGGGCGAGAAGGAGACCAAAGACAGTAAAAGGAAAGGAAAGAGGCAAGGCGATATGGAAGAGCTGGATTGTGGCTGGGGTGGCGGCACGCAACAGGGGGGTTGGGCGGACAATATGACGGCCTTATGCACTTACTGGCCCAACGAGCGATGATGATGATAATGAGGATGATGATACACACCACACATGACAGTTAACTTTAATTTACGTGCTATGGTAACCCGTGGTTTCTCGGCGAAAGGAAAGAAATAACTACTGTGTAGCTAGAGATCTGAAACAAAAAGAAATTTAGAGAAAAAGTGTACCGAACTTGTGGGGTACACTGTACTCTCAATCGTCAGATTCTTTCATTGTTTATCATCAACGTTCACCACGTCACAAACTTCCAACGCTCTCTCCTCAAACCTATCACTCTAATTATCACCTCTCCTATTTCAATCTTAACCTAACCGTGACTGCGTGAGTCTCATGACACGCAACTTCCGTTTAAAGGTTACTTGGAACTTACTTTCGAATCAGTGAGTTAGACAATACATACCGTTCTAGAAGTTTGACAAAACTTGGGAATACTTGAACTGTCTGCAATCAAAGGTTGAACAGTTTATAATCACGTGCTTTTAAAGCTGCTCAAGCAGCAAAATTATCTGTAGGTTCTTTTTTTATATCATAAGCAAAAAACGCAGGCACTGTGTTTGGTTATTACCTAAGATCTATAGGAGGACAAATGCATTTATTGTACAAAACAAATAGAATCCATGTTGCCTGGGTTCTTTATGATAATAGATAACAGATGACGTCACAAATGTGGTAAAAACATCAGTGACACACTCAGCTGCGCTTCTTGTGCCTCTTCTTTGTTCTTACCAAATTTTGACGTCATCTGTGATTTCTTACTGGACAAACGCAGGGCAACATGTAAGTTATTTCACAAAATGACACAGACATTTCAAGCGCTTTGACCCAATTATTTAATGGATATTAAAACTTCTTATATACGCTTTTATACATTCTGAACTCGTTCTCGCGGAAGCAGCTATCCTACGACTTCTGCATCAACTACAGCAACAATTACTGAGTTTCTGTTGCTTAAGGTTTCTTTTGCATGTACTCCGAAAAAAGTTTACTTTCTGTCCACGGTTTATGTGACCGTAATCAGTCAAGGATTACATTCGCAGCTGGTCATGTGTAATGAAGGAATACTGAAAAACGAAACGGAATTTTTGATAAAAACTGGATGAAAAAAGGATTTCTATTGGAATTAACAGGCGTCATTCTATGGAATACTAACATTTGGAACATGATTTAAAAAGACACAGAATTTGTTTTCATTGCTGTTATTTTTTTTTTCTTCTTTATCTCCCTCACAAGAGATCTCACAAGCTTTAAAGTTTGCACCCTACATGTATTATGCATTAGTCAAGATTATTGTTCAAACTTCTTGACTAAATGACTAGAATGAGGAGAACGAAGGAGTTCCTCACCGTAGAGCATGGGATATGTCCCCTTCCCCAGTTCAGTGGGTAGTTATCTAGCAAACTTCCCTATCAGCGAAAGTGGGTGGGGGTCGGGGGTATTAATATAAACACCATTCTAACATCGCTAACTCAAGAAAAAAGCGGATGATGAGGCAACCTTCGGGCACGCGTGCCTGGCGTGATTACTACAACAATCTAATTTAAATTATGTCCAAGAATATTTTGATCAAAGTCCTTTTCGGAGCAGAAGCAAGGATAACACATTAAATTTAAACAGCCTTTTTAACAAGTACAACAGTTAGTTTTGATTTCCGTACAAGCGTCAAAATTTCAGCCAGTGTAGCGACATTCTTGTAAGCGAAGCGTATCGCGTGATGCTTTAATTTCTAATTCAGCAATTAAGCTCAGGGTTACTTAAGATTTAGATGTATAATTGAGCGTAGCATAGTAATGACAGACATGTAGCAAGAATGTTCGGATTGCGCACAGCAGAAGTGATATAGACAATCAATAATGGTCTCAAATAATCAGATAAGGAATTTTCTAGGGAAATTGTGCGTGCGTGTTTTGGTTGGAATATCCTGTGACGTTGCGTGATGTGTCATTCGTGCCGTAACTGGTGCGTGCGATCGGGTGTAAATAACAGAAATGTTTATCCGAGTAGAATGGGAAACAGCTGTTAAAATCAAGTTGAAAGGAAATAGCTTGGGATTTTAGAAAAGATCAAATACCTAATGTCAGTCTTGGTTTTACGTAGTTTAGGCGTGTATTTCCGTTGTAATAGCAGATAAATAGAATCATTATCTTGTAACAAAAGATCGAGATCGATTGAACGTAGAAAGTACTGATATTGTATGGATCATAAATAACCGCAAGAAAGCGGAACGATATAGTCCTATTGGTTGTCGAACCAGCGCTCCGCAAAAATTTTTCCTTAACGAAGTAGAGAATTCAGCAACAACCAGACAAGATATTAAACAAAAATGGCTCATGCGCAACCAGCCTTCAACTCTAACAGAACACGAAAGTGAAACCACTGTCTTACGTATTGGGACCCTAACGAATAATTATTCAATAAAATTGCCTCTGTTTGGATGGCGTCAATAACCGCAAACGTCACATTTGTGCGCTGATCCGTTAAATGTAAGCTGAGCTGTTTAGTTCGGGATAGGTTAAAAAAACTGCAACCTGGGAAGGCAAAGCACACCAGCTTCCCCCCCACCCCCGGGTCCATAAGGCAATATCTTAAGAAAGAATTATGCTTGTTTATTTTTATAAACAACGGGGAATTCGAAAAGATCTCTGATGGACTGCGGAGTTGTTTTTGCCAGTTTGTTTCTACGGTGTTCTCGTAGACAACATACATTCGCAAAACGTCCCCAACATCAAAACATACGCAATGACTAAATCGACAAGAAATTTTGTGATCCTTTATCAATCTCGAAATCGAAGACATGTACTGTATTTCTTGCTAGAAAACTTCCCTTTTAGCGAAAATGGGGTGGGGGAGGGGAGGGGAATTAATATACACACTATTTTAACATCCCTAACTCAAGAAAAAAGGCGGATGAAGAAGTAACCTTCAAGCAAACGTGTCTGATATGATTACTACAACAATAGAATTTAAATTATGTCCAAGAATGTTTTGATCAAAGTCCTTTAACAAGGATAAAACATTAGATTTCAAACAGCCTTTTTAACAGACTGTGAAAATCTTTTTCAAAAAATCTATGTAATAAGCACAACAGTTAGTTTTGATTTCTGTGAAAACGTCAAAATTTCAACCAGGCAAGAAACCAAACAAAAATTGCTTATGCGCAACCAGCCTTCAACTCGTAGACAGGAACACGAAAGTGGAACCAGAGTGTTACGTATTGCCACCCTAACAAATAATAATCCAATGACATTGCATCTTTTTAATGATGTCGATAACCGCAAACGTCACATTTGTGCGTTGATCCGTTGAGTGAAAGCTGAGCAATTTAGTCCGAGGTAGGTAAAGAAATTATAAAAAGCAAAGCACATCAGCTCCCCCCCCCGTCCTTATAGAAATATTTCAAGAAATTCTCGAATCGGCAGGAATGGGTTCTGGGGAGAAGGGAAGGGGGGTTTACTTGCACACCTTTCCACATTACCTCTCTGAATACAAAGCAGACTAACTGGAGTCGTGTCTGGTGTGATATTGCAAGTAATTGGAGTAAGCTCTTGAACAAAGATCAACTATATTGGCATGTCTTCTTCTACAATGTTCTGCTCAAATTTTATTTTTGAACCGCATTGAAACAATTCTTGGGGCAAACAAGGAGAAAGTTACAAATTGAGCGTCTTTCACCGAAGGAAAAGCTTTCGAACGAACAATTCAGTATAAAGTTCACAGTCTTCAGCAATAACACAACTTATAATTCTTCTTCAATATACACCGCCAGCTAACAGCGTATAAGGTTACAACATTAGGGGAAAATGTTTATGGAAAACGATGAATTCGAAAAGATCTCTGATCGACTGCGGAGTTGTTTTTGTCAGTTTGTTTCTACAGTGTTCTCTTAGACAACATACATTCGCAAAACTTCCCCAACATCAGAACATACGCAATGACTAAATCGACAAGAAAGTTCATGATCCTTTATCAATCTCTAAATCGAAGACTAGAGTTGTATTTCTTGCTTGCTGTTATCCAAAAACAGGTGGATGTTTCGTTTCAGTTTCAAAATTAGCAAGTCCTGACCCGCTACAGAAACAACTAAATTACACAATAACACAATGTACTTACCGATGAGGCTAATTTCAGCGCCTTGAGGAAAAAGACTGGTAAATACTACTCCTTGTCGTTTGCTTGCAATCCAAACGTCCCGATCTGTACATCGGAGGTGAAAACAAAGCGCATGAAACGATAGTACTTTATCTAATATTGTATTAGACGACGATGAATAACCAGTCTTTTCAAACGAGATAAGATTTCTAATTCAGCAAATCAAGAATCGTAGTAATTCTGTCAAGTTAAGAGAGACCATAGTTCTCAATTTGAATAAAGGACAAATTCCCAAATTGTTGTATGCAAAACGAAATCGATTTCACATTTGGTAAATGATTAAAATGAAGCGAGGTTGAACTCGTTCACAGAGCCGTTAACGTTTGCAGTTTGAGCGTACGAGCGAGAATTTGGGATAACACCCTTAATGGATCTTACACTGAGCTTTGGTCTTGTTGTAATCGAACACTAGTCGAAATTTGCTCCTCAAATCTAGATTACAAGTGATCTATACTTACTTCTTTAAGGATTTCAGGAACTATCGAGAGAACACGTCTTCGTTTTCAGCCAGCAAAATGACAAAGTACCGCTCGGAAGCAACCTCACTTTAAAGTGAAACTGATTTGCATAGCGCAGCATATCTGATGATATTGTAATGCCTCTACAACGTCAGCAGCAGACAGATTTGCGCCTTGATCTCATCAGAAATTCAAACAGAAGATGACTAAATTGTAGGTTAAGGTAGGGCTAGGAGGAGGAGGGTCATTAGGAAAGTTAAACGGTTTTGGGCTTAAATTCTGAAAAACCAGCGGTACAGAAAGAGTCATTTTTATAGCCTGGTGGGAAAGGGGGGCTGAAAGAAAATTTTTTCTTTTGGGGGAGTGGGGAGTTCGTATGGGTTTCAGGGGAAACAGAGGGGGAATCAGTTGTCTCTCACAAAGTTAAAAGAAGGACTATAGAAGATTGACTGCAGATTGGGTGGGGAGGGGAGGACTCAATAGAATACCACGGAGCCTTATTGGGGGATCATGTAGATGTTATAGTTACAAAACCAAAATACTCAGCTCCACACCACCCTCCCTTTCAGGGAATAACTAATGACCAGGTCCCAGAGAGTCCCCTTTTTCGAAGTGTGCGGCAAACTCGTTGGTGAAGACACAGGTGTCCCAAGCTCACGTCTCGGGAAAAGATGAAAGCGTCACGCGTTGTGTGACGCAGTGATAAGTTACGAGAGGAACCGTTATGGGGGATGGAATATGGTCGATTTACAACCACAAATATTTCGAAATCGAACATTTTACAAGTAAAAATTAATAAAACTTATTCTCATCTTGTGTGTCCGTTGTTGTTTTTGGCGATTTCTGCCATTTTAGCTTGCTTTCCCTATCACTGTTATTCCTGAACAGAAAGGGTTTCCTCTCGTAACTCAGTACTGCGTCACAGAATGCGTGACGCTTACATGAATAAATCGTTCGCTTTTTTCTCCAGACGTGAGTTTGGGATACCTGTGGTGAACGTAAAAGACTCTTTGGTATAATATAATTTATAATATAATATATATTTAGTATAATGGTGATCTGTATGAAAAAAACATAAAGTTGAAAATTCACCATGTTAAGTGTTTATTGAATGTACTGGAGCCTTGATTCAAGGCTGGTAACCTTCACAAATTTGAAAAATTTATTTCTGTCATCAAATATTTGTTGATTAAATTTCAAGTCATTGCTAGATTTTTGCCACCACTTCCAGCCAATCTACAATGGTAATAGAACTGAGTGGAGTCTAATTAGGTTTGTTGTTATCATACACGTGATTAACAAAATTGGACGACCACGAAGCAGGAGACCAATTTGTCAATCCCAGGTATGATTACAGAAAGAATTGGACAACAAGAAGTCTTGTTACCAATTAATATTAATTGTTACAATTCTGAAAACAACAAATACATATAGGTCAAATGTCTCTGGAAGAGACAAAGTCTAAAGTAAAAAATATGTCTCCATCTTGGAAATTCTTCATTTTTTTTAAAGACAAGTGGTTGTTGCTGTCATTGTGATTAACTCTGTGATTGGTGGATTTGGCTGAGTGGACTTCATATGACTGGTTGCTTCAACAGTCCAATCACAGGTGTCTGATTACAGCCAACTGTCCAATTATATTGTCCAATTACAGCTGTACAGAATGATGAGTGAAAAATGAAGCAGCTAATGCACCAATCACATTTGAAGAAATTGTAATGGTTATGATTATTGCCTGAATAACCTGTTCCAGGCATTCAGTTGGTAAAACAAAGTGTGATAATAAACAGTGCTATAGTAGCAGAGAAGTGAAAAAGTGAGAGAGGCTTGGGTTGAGTCACTCAATAAATGAACACCTGGAGTGAGCTAATGCTTTTTTGCAGCTTCTGAAATTGAATTGTATGCTTCCTCTGTATCATCTTTGGCTTTTTGAAGCTGAAAATAAAAAAGAATGCATAAAACAATTTGGGATTCTTCAATTCTGGTGTTAACAATAATTATTCAGAAGCTCGACTTGAGCTTCGAGTCTATTCCTGAGTGCAGCCTTATGTGAATCACATGAAAGAACATACTCAATCACATGTAACAAGATCAGAGAGAGGTACCAAGTTAACTGGTAACTCTTATTACCAGTTCTCATGATGGTTACAGAGAGCAGAGCTAGCACGTAAGATGTGGTAAAACAGTGGTTATTCACATGGGAAAAAAATCAGCCAAACTATGTCTAGTCCATCATTGCTTGCATTGGAAGTTTGCCATCACAGGTTAAAAATGGAAAGATATGAAATAAATATTAAGTCATTATCACAAAATCATATCATTTAGCAATTTCAGACAAAGAACAACAAACCCTTTCAATTCCTTGGTACTATTATCATCACCAGCAGATGCTGTCATGATGCCAGAACTAAAATCATTCACTGCTAATGCAACACCTGAAATTCACAAAGAAATTCAAAATTACCAAACTTACATATGTATTAATATGCCATCATGGTGAGTTTGTCATAATCATACAGTATCATTTATTATCAAAATCAACCATATATTTTGTAACATCCTGATACATTAAAATACTGTATGGTTGAATAATAATTCAGGTATGTCTTTGCCACCCTTATGTTGTTTTCACATGGATGTTCTTTAGATATCAATGTTTTGGCCATATTTTCTGTTAAAATTCACTGGACTGGACCATTCACCAAAATCATGAGATCTGAAGTTGTAATTCACTATTTCAGCCTACACAACCTTAATGCAGATTACACATTCCAGCAAATAAAACATTGCTACATACCTTGCTGACTGTGTACCATTTTGGTGAAGTTCAACAAAAAAACAATAGTAGAAAAACATTTATTTATTGAAGGAAATAATCTCAAAATTGTCAAATCTTACTTAGAAGCTAAACCCATGCATGACCAAAACATTATTTCTCCTCACCACATCAATACAACACCAAGCAGGCAAGTGATGCTCTGATTGTTAGTTGATCCAAAACCAAATTCTCTAAGCTTACATCATATGAATTGTGTGGCAGAAAGTTAACGGAATTACTGAATCATAATGCACCCCTAGAAAAATATTACAACTACTGACCCCATATGACTCCTTGGTAAGTGGTGTGTACTCTTCCACAAAATCTCTTTTCTTCTGAAATTCTTCAACATGACCTAAGCAAAAGGAATAACTTCTGGTTATTTGTATTTCTAGGAAGGCCAAGTTATTCTTGTAATGGTTAAATTCAAAAGAAAGTTAGGTCATCTGTGAGCAGGGCCACTGTAACCCTTTAACTCCCAGAAGTGATGAACATGTCACTTCTCCCTTTAATATCCATATATTATTCAGCAAACAGGTAATGAGAATACTCAAACTCATCAGGTACAAGATATTACCCTGATTGAACACCAAATTCTTGTAACTAATTTACAAGGAAATGTGTAGCAGCTACAGGGGAGAATTAATAATCAGATCTTGGGAGTTTAAAGGTTAATTGCACTTTGGCAAGAGTGTTTCTTCACCCACAGAAGAGAATGAGGCCTAGTAGAGCAACACAAGCTGCTGAGAGGCCAGTGAAGGGTTAACAGTGACAAGAAGGACCAAGTAATTAGCAGTTTAATCATGAGAGTGACTGACATCTAATTTCTCCTTACCATATCCCCACTGAACCAAACATTAAGGCCAGGAGAATAAAGGAGCTGATCACAGACTAAAGAAGCTCTTGATTGCTAGACAAATTCTCCATGTCAGCATCTTAGGAAATGTCTAGAGAACAGTATGGAGAATATGCATACTGATGTTAGGGTGTGAAGGGTTAAAACACTGTCTCTCTGTATGCCATAATTCAAACTACAATTATTCATATTTCACAGCCCTGAATGAGACATACACTGTATATATGATCCAAAACCAAATTCTCTGAACAAACATCATATGAATTGTATAGCAAACAGTAAAGAGAATGACTGAACCATAATGCACCCCTGGAGTAAGATTCTATTTGGGAAAATATAACAACTACTGACCCCATATGTCTCCTTGGTAAGTGGTGTGTACTCCTACACAAAATCTCTTTTCTTCTGAAATTCTTCATTAAGATCCTAACCAAGAGGAACAATTTCTGGTTATTTGTATTTCTAGGAAGGCTAAGTTATTCGCATGGTTAAATTAAAAAAAAGAAGAAGGTCATCTGTGAGCAGGGCCTCTATAGCCCTTTAACACCCAGAACTGATAAACATGTAACTTCTCCCCATAGTATCCATACATTATTCAGCAAACAGGTAATCAGAATACTCAAACTCATCAGGTACAAGATGTTGTGCTGATTGAACTAAAAATTCTCATAGCTAATCTACAAGGACAAGTGTAGCAGCTAGAGGGAGAATTAAAAATCAGATCTTAAGAGTTTAAGGATTAATTGCACTTTGGCTAAAGTGCTTCTTCACTTGCAGGAGAGAATGAGGCCTGGAGCAACATGAGCTGGTGAGAGGCCTGTAAAGGGTTTAACCCTTTAACTCTCACAAGTGATTAACATGAAACTTCTCCCTATAATATCCATACATTATTCAGCAAACAGGTAATGAGAATATTCAAACTTGTCAGGTAGAGGCTGCTATCTTGATCTAGTATCAAGTCCTCATAACTAATTTATATGGAAATATGTAGCAGCTAAAGGGGAGAATTTACAATCAGATCTTGGGAGTTAAAGGGTTAACACTGATAAAGAAGGACCAAGTATTCAGCAGTTTAGTCCCTAACAGTGACTGACATCTAATTTCTCTTTACCATATCCTCCCTGATTCAAACATTAAGGTCAGGAGAATAAAGGAGCTGATCACTGACTACAGAAGCTCTTGATTGTTAGAAATGTCAGCATCCTAGAAAATGTTTAGAGAACAGTGTGGAGAATATACATACTGATGTTAGGGTGTGAAGGGTTAAAACAGTCTCTCTGTATGTGTGTTCTTTTTCTTTCCTTTGCGTCTTTACTGTTTGCATTTCAAATTTGTCAAAACTCTATCTCGAAAGAAACATGGCAAACAAAATCTGCCTGGCCTGTTTACTTCCCGGATCTTTCGAGGAATGGGCTCCTGGTCTTGTTCCTAGGAAGGGGTTTTTTTTCACAATCCGTAAGCCTCTCTCTGCACAGGATTACAAATGAGTACCGCTGAACTGTGAGCCTGAAACGAATCGTCTCCCAGCTAACTGTTGCATTTCAAATATCTATATCAATCATTTACAACATGGAGTCCTTGCTTTGGGAGTCAAAGATCTGATACCATTTGTAACTCATTCGCGTTTTGCCACTTTTAGGGATTTTCTAAAAAGGTTTTTTAAACAAAAAAATCAGCAATTATTCATTTCAAAAACTTCTGTTACATAAACACGCCAGCCGACGACTCTGCTCAAAATTCAGCTCCACTACCTAGCTCATCAGTGCAGCCAGCAAATTCATCAGTAGATCGCCAGCAACTTTATCGCACTCTACAACACTTATTTAGGACTAGATAATGACTGCGATTCACTTAGGCTATGCACAATCGAAAATGTCGAGGTGGAATGTGGAGACCAGACAGGAACACTTCGAAAGCGAGACTTAGGAAGTAATCAGCTCTCATCAAGAATTTCACTTTCCATTAGTTTTGATTTCAAAATTCCACTGCCCGGGAACACGACTGAAGCTGATCGTAATCAGACAACTGAAGAAATTTCTAGTAACCTATTATTAAAGTTTAAATTTCGGACAAACAGGAGCAGCGAGAGGCATGATGCAAATGAAAGAATAGCCGGAGAATTTTTATTTTACGTTTGCCAAGTACTTCCCTACAACTATGAAATTTTCTAAAATGCCCGAGTTTTCCAAAATGGCCGTAAAAGCAATTTCACTTCCGCTTTATAATTGGTTTATTTGAAAAAATAGGTGTTATACGATGGGCTGCCTACTCTACATCAACCATTTTTTCAAAGGCGCAGAATTTCCTCGCAGAAGGCATTCCAAAAAATAGGGGATTTGAAAAAAACGTATTGAAAGTGCGTCCTCTAATTTAGAGTAGAATCTTCGTATAGCTTTTAAGGCCCTTGATGTTAAGGGAGTACTTGGTTAAGTTTAGACCCTATCGTAAGTAATAAGAAAGATGTAATTAACTCAACGAAGGAAGCATATCATAACCAAGCACCAAAAAATCATTCTTTCAACTGAATCAAAGTAAAAAACCTTTCTCTTGAAAATGAGTTTCCGCGCATGAGGTTGAAGAATGACTGTAATGTGATTATCGAAAACACAATGCACTTGCCTTGCTATACAAACAGGTGCTTCAAACAGCTCTGAAATAGCTTTATAAACAGCTTGATGATACGTCAAACACTTTGAATATCTTCTACCCTTTTTGTTATTTATAGTGAGCTGTCCTGTTAGATACTTACACAATGCCTCAGATTGCCAGGCATGCGCAGTGGATCATTACCAGGATAAAGAGGTGCAGACTTCTTGTGTTCCTTGTCCATTCGGAACGTCAACATTCGGCGAGTTAGCATGGCAAGGAAACTGTGAAGGTCTTTATGATGAATTTATTTGTACCGCTGTAAACAATATTCGTATTTGACCGCTTGCCAATTCTTATCTTCATCAGAAATTCCAAAACATCAAATGCCGATGGGCAAGGGACATCAGGTCACCTTCTCAATGTCATCATTGCCATGGCAATAGTTGTACCAGTCATTGTAATAGTTGCTGTCGCCATCTTTTCTGTGTGGAAGCAAAGAATGTAAGTCAAAAGCATCGTTTTTTTTTTATGGTTGTCATTATCGTCACCATAAGAATTTCTTACTGTTATTTTTACTGCCGTCGTAGTTTTTCAAAAGTGGAATAGAAACCGATAGAGTTCAGTTGCAATGGAAGATAAAGAGGTGAAAAGGCTTGGAAAGGGTAAATTGGCCTGAGCAAAGCAAGGGTGATGGTGGGGTAACCTGTTGTTCAAGCAAAATTGCCAGAGCTAGTAAAATATATGTATCAGTAAAATAACAACAGGAAGCATTCAACAAATCGTACTGAATGCCAGGTTTATTCATCGCTGAAAACCATTTCCTTCTATATAGTCCTACCTTCACTGGTTTAAGCTGTGGATATGCAATGCATAGGAAAAAGCAACGCGTTAACGCGGCCTAGGAAGTCTGGGGAGAGCATACATATATCTTATATAGGATGCGAACCCAATGTTAGTTTTGGCAAATCAATTAAGGAGAGCTCTTGTGGGTATGACGGCTAATTTTGTACCGATAATGTACTGCGCAATAGCCCTTTTATCACAATTTGAACAACTGAACATTCCCTCTTGACACTTTGTTGGGAGAGTGGAAATCAAATGTCAAGGTTGTTTTGGTAAACTTAGACTTGACCCGCCGAAATAACCAATTATATTCTGCACGTTATATCCACGAGTTCATTATAATGTCACTTGGATCTTGCTATACAGTATCTATGATGGGTTCTAGTGCGGAAGGTCTATAAGGATTAGAGGAAAGGGTCAATACTTCTTACAGGCATCGAAGGAAGCGTTATCACGGAGAAAATGGCCGCAATTCAACGATAAAACCGCCTACGTGGACAATTCAAATCCAATCCCTTGGACAGTGTAATACGTTACAATCAAAGATACACTTTGGGTGCAATGTAGAGTTACGAGTTCAGAATAAAATGTTTCATTCTTAGTTGGATTTGGATCTTTATCAGTTTCGTCATCTAACAAGAGTATATCATCGAAAAAAAGTATTTTAAATTTCGTTTTCCAAAAGTGTCTGTAATACCGCATTTGTTCCCCTTTTCACTCGTGTCCCGCAATATTATGGAGAAGTAAAACATGTTACAATTCTACCTTCAGACGAACAACAATCTTACTAACTTTTTTCATCAATAAATAACCCCATCCCCATGCAAGTAACTTCTTTACGACATGATAATGATCACCCATGCGCTATCCAGGCTTTAATTAGCCTTTCATGAAAAATTTTTGACCAGGGAGAAGGGGAGAGAGCCCTGTGTGACAAAAATTAATATTTTCAACCCTCCAGTCCAATTTAAAAAAACTTGAACTTTCGTTTAAAATTTACTTCAAGATGAAAGAGGAGTTTGTAGGAATGTGGGTATTAGGAATTGTGAGCCAGTACATTGTGAGACTTCACTGCGTCACTATGAACACTACTGAAACGAGTAGTTGAAAAAAGGACTTGTACGGGCCTGAATTTTTTTCAGGTCCTATTTTCAACTACTCGTTTCAGTAGTGTTCTTAGCTGCGAGGAGCTCTTAATTTCATTTCTTCACCGCAGTGCAAATATATGAATTTTATACATCTAAAATCATCATTCACCGCGTCGTTTAAGATCTTTATCGAAGTTCGCTCTTCGATTCCACAAGAATGAGAGGTTACTTCCACTCAACATTGGATGTTAAACGGTTACTGATGAAGAAGTAACGCGATTTTCTTTTTAGTATCCTGTGGCATGTTAGCAAATTAGTTTATCCAGAGATTTTCCTTCTACGAAGTTCGGAACAAATGATGTTTATTTCTTTAAGACAACCGCTGATCAGACTCTAGTGATTGAGGCTCACGTGGGCCTTGATGACAAGTGGCGGGGGGTAGGGGGGGAAGAGAGGAGCGGGAACGGGAGGTGAACAGCACTTTTCGATTTTTCAATTATATAGTACTGAAGCGTTAAGTGAAAAACTTTAATAAGTTTCCTGTGAACAGCGAAATATCATGGATTTTGTTCTAATTTCTAATAATATCTATTTCTACTCTTTTTTCAGCTAGTAAGTTATTGTCTTTGTTAAATCGTTCTGGTGTTTGTTTTATAAAGGGCATGACAGTTTTCGAAAAATCGACCTCCAATGTTGCCTTAAATTTGAGCCTCGACATGGGTCGCCACGAGTGTTCGCTGGGGTGATCAGAAAATCTCTCATAACTTGATAAATTTTGAAGATCAGATGAAGTGGATTGTGGTTCTAGAATAAGGACATGAAAGTCTTTCAATGTACAAGAAATCAGCGAAATCTATTTTTCAAGCTAGATCGGCCGGACCGCTTTTATGGATATTCTCTCTTAATTATGAATATGAAAAAAAATCATAAATTTAAAAGAGCAAGATTCTGAAAAAGCAGCAATGATTAGCAACTTGAGAAATTCTTTACTTGGGTGCATATTCTGACTGTTTATTATCCGTCGAACTACAACCTTTTGTAGCAACCTAAGAAATGAGAAAGTAATGAACTACTTGTTCAGAAATAAAAAAAAACCACATCAATTGTGCGAGTTTCCAGATCGGAATATTAAAAGCGCAAGTTAAGCAAGATATTATGAAAAAATTAAAACGATCTAAGTTCTCACGTGCAAAGAAAACACAACAAGTAAACCTAAATTAAAGACCAACAACGTCTATGAATCAGCACAGTTACTAAACTATTAACACGAGTCTCATTTCTTCTTTTCCAAGACAGCTCCAAGGTCATCAACTCTCTTTCTTTTCTGTTTTAGCCGAGATAAGTTCCTGCTGACCTCTAGTGTCCTTATATGTTCTTGACCATACTTGGAGATATAAATTACCAGTGCACGCTTATAGCAGTCTTTTGCTTCATCTGTGTCGCCCAGATGACTGTGTAAAGTACCCAGATTGTTGTAAGACCTTGCAACATCAACATGCTCAGGTCCCAGCTGTTTCATCTTAATCTCCAGTGAACGCTTATAGCAGTCTTTTGCTTCATCTGTGTCGCCCAGATGACAGTGTAAATTACCCAGATTGTTGTAAGAGCTTGCAACATGAACATGCTCAGGTCCCAGCTGTTTCATCTGAATCTCCAGTGCACGCTTATAGCAGTCTTTTGCTTCATCTGTGTCGCCCAGAGCTTTGTGTAAAGTACCCAGATTGTTGTAAGAGGTTGCAACATCAACATGCTCAGGTCCCAGCTGTTTCATCTGAATCTCCAGTGCACGCTTATAGCAGTCTTTTGCTTCATCTGTGTCGCCCAGATGACTGTGTAAAGTACCCAGATTGTTGTAAGACCTTGCAACATCAACATGCTCAGGTCCCAGCTGTTTCATCTGAATCTCCAGTGCACGCTTATAGCAGTCTTTTGCTTCATCTGTGTCGCCCAGATGACTGTGTAAAGTACCCAGATTGTTATAAGACCTTGCAACATTAACATGCTCAGGTCCCAGCTGTTTCATCTGAATCTCCAGTGCACGCTTATAGCAGTCTTTTGCTTCATCTGTGTCGCCCAGAGCCTTGTGTAAATTACCCAGATTGTTGTAAGACCTTGCAACATCAACATGCTCAGGTCCCAGCTGTTTCATCTGAATCTCCAGTGCACGCTTATAGCAGTCTTTTGCTTCATCTGTGTCGCCCAGATGACTGTGTAAATTACCCAGATTGTTGTAAGACCCTGCAACATGAACATGCTCAGGTCCCAGCTGTTTCATCTGAATCTCCAGTGCACGCTTATAGCAGTCTTTTGCTTCATCTGTGTCGCCCAGAGCCTTGTGTAAATTACCCAGATTGTTGTAAGAGGTTGCAACATCAACATGCTCAGGTCCCAGCTGTTTCATCTGAATCTCCAGTGCACGCTCATAGCAGTCTTTTGCTTCATCTGTGTCGCCCAGATGACTGTGTAAATTACCCAGATTGTTGTAAGAGGTTGCAACATCAACATGCTCAGGTCCCAGCTGTTTCATCTGAATCTCCAGTGCACGCTTATAGCAGTCTTTTGCTTCATCTGTGTCGCCCAGATGACTGTGTAAAGTACCCAGAATGTTGTAAGAGCTTGCAACACCAACATGCTCAGGTCCCAGCTTTTTTATTTGAATCTTTAACAGCCATTTACCATAGACTAGCGCCGCTCTAAACCTACTGTGGTTTAGGCACATGTTAGTAAGGCTCCAAAGGCCATCCGGAAAATTACACAAGGCTCTATTGCTCGCTTCTGGTATTCCTTTCCCGAGTGGCATGTCTTCAATTTTTAAGCTCAACGTTGTAAGATGGGGAACTATTCTTGTTCCCACAACAATAGATTCCAGCTCTTCAAATTTTGAGAAAGACATTACCGCGCCATACACCACTTTGTGGCTTTGATCCTTTGCGAAACCTTTTGTCGCAGATTTAATAACATCAAGAACGACACCATGGACTCGAATATAAACACCAGTTGATTCTTCTTCAATTAGCAACAGTGAACATCGACTCATCCTCGTTCTTATCATATCTTCATCTTCAAATTCGTCATCAGTTGTTTTAACATACCTTATAATAATGTCTTGCAGTATCGGCTGTGATGCACACATTGAAAGAAAAAGGAACATGTGATGCAAAATTATATCATTTTCCATCACCATTTCGACAGCGAGTGTTATTGCTTTGGTCATGGTCTTCGGATAGGCTGGATTTGTCGCAGCAAGAATGCTTTCAGTATTGCTTCGTTTCCCCTCTTCCAATTTCTTCAAATAGTCGGTCCAGCCAAATTTCGAGGTTCCTTTATTCTGACGAACTTGTCTCACATACGTGGCTGCGGCTGCCAATGAAAGTGGCTGGTAGTCTAGTTCTTTCGCAATTTCCTTTTCCATCTTGGCATCTGAGATACCAGAAAGGAGGTTAAGCAGAAAGCACGCATCATCAGGTTGCATTCCTGCGCTGATTGAGATATTTTGTATGGAAGAGCTTGACAACGGTATAGACGCAGTGTCTTTTGTTGTTATTAGCATCTGACCCCTTGCCCACAACTCGCTGTCTGCATCTGGCAAATAGTCGCTTGTACGAGATTCGCTGGTCACATTATCAACTACTAACAGCCATGAAGCGTAATGCTCAATTTTTGTACTTATTAAGGTCTTGAAATATGAAATCTTCTCGTCTGTGTTCAAATCCTTGGAGCGGTAAGTGTTTATTATTTCATACCCGGGACAATTGCAATGTTGAGCGAAAAGGACATACGATTTCAAGAGTGCTTCTGAGTTTTCAGCATTCAACGTCATGACAAATGAAGCTGCAGAAGGTATTTGTTCGACCTCGTCGTAAAATCGCCTGGCTGCTAAACGGGCCAGCTGAGATTTTCCACTTCCTGGATTTCCTGACAAATACAGTATGCTCAACCCATCATTGGCGTCTTTTAGTGTTTGGAGGTTTTGTAAAACTTCACCAACTTCAGATTCCCGACTAGCGATGTCGTGGCTAGGTTTGGGAGGAAGAATACAAAATGGAGAGACATCGAAATTTAATTGCTCTTCTAGGGCAAGCCTCTGTTCTTCTTTCACTTGAAGTTCCTCTTCTTTGTCTTTAACTTCTTGTTTCAAGTCGTCAACCTTCCTTAAAACGTCGTCTAACTCCTCCGTTAAGAAGTTTGTCTGATTTTGAACTTCGTTGATTTCCAATGACGGGAGACCGAGTGCGTGGAATGCAGTTTTAACCTTTGTAATGACAGTTAGGAAATCTCCGTTGGAGAGGTGGCCCCGAGGCATATGTGCAAATTCTTCATTTCGAAATTTCCTTAAGTCGTCCGCATTTGATCTAATTGATGGATTGAGAGAATATATGCAATCTGAATACAGGATAGCGTAAAACAGCATGGTACAATCCCATTCAGCTCTATCGCCATTCTTCATGGTTGTCAACAGCCCAGCGTTTCTTTTTCTGTTTCGAGTAGACTCGCCATTCCAGAAGTCCATTCCATTTTTGGTTTGATCTTTCTATTCTCCCAGTGTTGTCTTGTATCGATTGTCCCATTCTTGTTTGAAGATGGTTCGCAGACCCTCAGTTAGTATGTCAGTGACAACGTAACAAATCCTGTAATAATTCAGTTGCTCTGTGGTGTACTTCAACAAAGTGGCCATTATCAGTTACATCCTATTAAAACCATAGTTATGTTAGTACCCAATAGGATTATTTCTATCGTATCTATCTATCTATCTATCGTATCTATCTATCTATCTATCTATCTATCTATCTATCTATCTATCGTATCTATCTATCTATCTATCTATCTATCTATCTATCTATCTATCTATCTATCTATCTATCTATCTATCAATCAATCAATCCTATACTCCTGGTAGAGTCACCCATGCCGAACATGTCGAAAGGTAAAAGCCAGACTAAGAGTGATCCCCTGGACCTCAAGTTGGAGGATGGACGCAAGGTTAACGACCCTGCCCCGTAGAAAGAAACACATGTTACAGAAGCCGGATGCATTGACAATACAACTCAAACCGGGGGTGTTGCTGCTGGGGCCGTAATGACGCTCTTGGGCCAAAGCCGGCGGGAAAAATTCGGGAAGGGAAAGAGGCAAAACTTAAAATAGAGGGTGCGTGAACGGAACGACTAAAACAGCGATGGAGAGAGGAGTATAATGCGAAAGAAAAGGAAGTGAAACATAGTGCTGGGGAAGATAAGAGGAATTGGTTGGGGAGGGGAAGAGGCTGCTGAGAATGGTAGAAACAAGGAGCTATACAGCATAGCCAGGACAATAACCGGGGAACGGAGGAGGCGAAAAGTAGGTGTAAAAGACAAACAGGGGGTGCTTAAGACATCCTTCGACTCGGTTCACAGAGAAAGCATGTGGAACATCATGGGGAGCTATGGAATTCCGCGCAAGATAATGAGCGTGATAGTAGGCATATACGGAGGATTTTATTGCGCCTTAATCGAGCTATACAGCATAACCAAGAGCGGAGGAGGCAAAAAATATGTGTGAAAGACAAACAAGGGGTGATTAAGACAGAATCAAAAGAAAGATTGCAGAGATGGTTGAGCATTTGAGTGAAATTTTAAACAGACATGACCCAACAAATCCAGTGGGAGAGCATGAAGAAACAGGAGAACTGGAGTAGATTGAGGAAATAGATGGAAATGAAGGAAGGTGATTTTCGTGATTGCAACAACTGGAGAGGAGTGACTTTGCTACCCATCATCAGTAAAATATTCCACAGGATGCTGCTAGGGCGGATCAAGAGAGGTGTAGACAAGACGCTTCAAAAGAGCAGGCTGGCTTTAGACCAAATGACAGTACAACTGAACAGATCCTTATAATTAAAAAAATAACATCTCAGAGCAGGTAAACGACTGGAGTGCGAGTCTGTACACGCACTTAGTGGACTTTGAAAAAATCCTTCGATTCGGTTCACAGAGAAAGCTTGTGGAACATCATGGGGGGCTATGGAACTCCGCGAAAGATGGTGAGCGTCATAGTAGGCATATCTGGAGGGTTTAATTGCGCCGTAATCGACGGATGTGAGATATCAGACTGGTTCAAGATTTAGTCAGTAGTAAAGCAGGGATGTGTTATGTCAGGATTCTTATTCTTACTGGCCATGGATTGGATCATGAGGAAGACAACAGCAGACAAGAGAAGAGAGATAGGATGGAATTTAACAACAGTGTTGGAGGATCTTTATTTTGCGGACGACATCGCTCTACTTTCCTCCAAGTTTAAAGACTTGGGTGTGAAGACACGGAGATTGACGGAAGAAGCAGCCATTGTGGACAAAGAAGGTGTGGGCAGCCAGAGGAATAAGGAGGAGAACCAAGATACGCCTGTTAAGACTTAGTCCGACCGGTTTTGCTTTATGGTTGGGAAACATGGAAGATCACCAAGATCAGTGAAAGAAAACTGAACAGTTTCCAGTGTCAGTGCCTAAGACGGAAACTGGCGATTATATGGCAGCAGAGAATGACAAATAAGAGAGTTGTTGAAATGGCAGAGATCAATGAAATTAGCTGTGAGGTGCGAATAGGAAGGTGGAACTGGTTAGGACTCGTACTCGGGAGAGAAGGTGCGAACGACCGTTTTACGGCATTAGAGTGGAAACCAGGTCCAAAGGTAAGAGGGAGACCAATGACCACTTGGAGAAGGACTGTCGAAAGAGGAAGAGGAAAAGTGAGGTAGAGGAGCTGGAATGTGGCCTAACGAGCGATGATGACGATGATGATGATGATACACACCGAACGTGACAGTTAACTTTAATTTACGTGAAATCGTAACCCGTGGTTTCTCGGCGAAAGGAAAGAAATGATCACTCTAATGCTAAAGATCGGAAACAGCCTTTGGGGTACACTCTACCCTCAATCGTCCAATCCTTGTTTTATTGTTTATCATCAACGTTCACCACGTCACAAACTTCGAACAATCTCTCCACAAACCTATCACTCTAATTATCACGTCTCCTTTTTCAATCTTAACCTACACGTGAATGTGTAAGTCTCATGTCACTCAACTGACTTCCGTTTAAAAGGTTACTTGGAACTCACTTTGGAATCAGTGAGTTAGATAATACATACCGTTCTAGAACTTTGAGAAATCTTGGGAACACTTGAACTGTCTGCAATCAAAGGATGAGCAATTTAGCATCACGTGCTTTTCAAGCTGCACCAGCGGTAAAAGTATGCGAAGGGTTTTTTTAAATATCATAGGGAAAAGGGCAGGCATCGTGTTTGGTTCTTACCTATTATCTGTTGGAGGACAATGCATTTATTATATAAAACAAATATAATCCATGTTGCCTTAGTTCTTTACAGTAATAGATCACAGAAAAAATCACAAACGTGGTAAGAACATCAGTGACACACTCGGGTGCGCTTCGTGTGCCACCTTTTTGTTCTCACCACATTTTGACTTCATCTGTGATTTCTTACTGAACAAACGCAGGGCTATATGGAAGTTCACAAGTATTGAGTGTAGTTTGTTGATGTGCTGTGACCCATTAGTCAAGATTATCTTCAAACTTTTTTCGCCCTTCCAAAGTGTACAAAATTCGTGGCTCACTTGAGAGGGGGGTAATTCAGAAGATTAAACTGACCAGCAATAAAAACTTCGAGAAATTTCAAATACATAGGACAATACTTCTAACGCGTTGATCAGATGAATATGATTTCATACCACCGGGTCATTTTTCTTGATTCGCTAAAGTAATTACTTTACTGGGTAGGTTAATGGGTTGCGTCAATTGAGAGAAGATAGCTATAAGTTTCTCTTGGGTACGTTTAGTTGCTCTCACCCAAAAGATTTGATCTTTGAAGAAAAGTCAAATTTGCATAAGATATGACGAGGAGAGACTTATCACCGCCGCAGTGCTATCGAGTTAATCAATGTTTCTTTCCATGTCTTGATAAAGAAAAAATCACAACAACGTTCGAAATAAAAGATTTAATGAAATCATAATGTCATAATTCCACCTTTCAAACAACTTATTATCCACACGCAAATCGCAACTTGTCACTTGAACGAAACTCCCCATGGTTAATATGTGATCCGGATTGCTTCATGTCCTTCAGGAAAAGAACAGCGATTTCATCACCATTATTTTCCATACTTTTCTCCCGGATATCTTTTATAAGCTTAAAGAAAGATGAATATAACGCAATCTCCCAGTGATTTACACGAGAGGAAGTCAAAGGTCTCTTTAATTTTCCCCTGAGGTGGCCGGCTCACCAGGAAGAAAAAGGACATCGTTCGGTCAAATAACGTTAGTCTGTGGAGACCATCAAGCTAATAGCTGAAGAGATTGTGCCCTTTGGTTCATCAGTGACAGCATTAATTATTTCAAATCTGTATTTCTTGGTCCAAGGGACATCAAAAATTGTTCCTTTGTAATTTTGTAAGCACTTTCTATAGCATTTTATTGTCGAGGGAAATAAATCTCAAGGCTCAAAGCCAATACAACGTTCGAGCACGTGAAAGACTCCCTGAAAAAAGCTAAATTTTGGAAATTGATTGTGATGAAATCCCTGTTCCGTTTTCTGTACTGTAGGCATACTGAGTAGTTCAAAATCTCCACTTTGTGATGATTTTCGCGCGAGTAGTACAAATTGCTATTGTGCAGGGTTTTCGGTAACATTTGGAAGTACCGGATGCAGGGGTTCAGCTGGCATGATATGCACACGATTTAAGGTATATGTTTGTAGTTATGTCGAGTGGTCCTCCAAGAAGTTTGATCAATTTTTTTTAAAAGATGACAACCAGAGGCGAGATTTCTCTTCGGGATATTGCTCATAAGATAACATTCTTCCAAAGCCGTGCATGTTTCATTTGTCTGAAACATTTGTTGTTGAGAACATTAGATGTAAACATCGCCAAATTATGCAATATCTGATTTTGAGCTTTTTTCGCGTATGGCCCCTATTAAAAGTAGAGGCAGGCCCGCAGAGATTTTTACATATTTAAAAACTAGAATATTATAAACAGCTGGGTGGGTAGTTTCAGTTCCAGAATCGGTGTACTTATGGAGAAATTCAGATTGACGTTTTCCCTGTTTTACCCGACAACAAAAATGACCGAAACTGTACCGAGATGAATAATCTACTGGTGTGTTCACATTCACTCTCTGGGAATATTGAATAAATCAAAGTGAAGACGAATGATGTCACTATGTATGGTAGAAGTGCCAATTTGTAATGTTGTATTTAGCTTGAGATGGAGAAATAAACATTTCACTCTTTTTTTGCGACGCTTTTGTATGAAAATGAGGCTCCGAGCCTCGTACAAGCAGCCGTTGTTACCATGGCAACAAGAGTGCTGCGACCTTTAAAAAGGGCATTTTGTGCATCCCCCTGAGTGCCTAACTGCATGAAAAATTTGAAGGGGGGTTGAAAACTTTCATTTCCCAAGATGTTTGATTCTTACAGAGACTTGTTCTTAATCCGGCTTTGTCGCAATGCACCTTATTCACCGCTCTAAATAGCTACACCCTGCAGGTATCATATCGATTGTTTTACTAATAACTATTGAATTCGCTTTGCCCGCAGAAAAATACACAACAATGTACCTCGACCCAGTAATCTTAATTGTTTTTCCGATTTAAATTCCCTTCATAAAAGTCGGTAAAAAAATTCCTCGCCTCAGACACCATTTCATATTTCCCACATTAATGGAAAGTAGTTAATAGAACAGCATTAAGGAAATTCTAAATTATAGTGATTTGCTGACTGTACATACGTCTGGCGTGACATTTTTCAAGCAAGGAATGTGAAATCTTGAACAGAGGTCAACAATATTTCTTTCTCCTATTATAGAATGTTTTGATCAGTCTTTTTCAGGAGGACAATTTACGAAATCATAAAGTTACTAAAGACTAAATAACTGAAATTAGGATAACAAAGGAGTTGCTCACCTTAGGGTATGAGATATGACCCCTTCCCCGGTCCTATTGGTATTTTTCTACAAAACTTGTTTAATAGCGAAAGTGGGGTGGCGGATAAAAAGGCAAACTTCCGGCACGCGTGCCTTGCGTGATTACTACAACAATCGAGTTTAAATTATGTTCAAGAATGTTTTGCTCGAAGTCCTTTTCAGAGCAGAAACATGGATAAAACATTAGATTTTAAAAAGCTTTATTTAACAAATTGTCAAAATCTTTTCCAAAGAATCTATACTATAAGTACAACAGTTGGTTTTGATTTCCGTGTAAGCGTCAAAATTTCAACCAGGCAAGACAAGAAACAAAAAATTGCTCATGCGCAACCAGCCTTCAACTCGTAAACAAGAACACGAAAGTGAAAGCAGTGTGTTACGTATTGTGACCCTAACAAATAATAAGCCAATGACACTGAGTCTTTTTGATTGGCGTCGATAACCGCAAGCGTCAAATTTGTGCGTTGAACCGTTAAGTGTAAACTGAGCTGTTTAGTCCGATGTAGGTAAAAAAAATTATAAAAAGCAAAGCACATCAGCTCGGCCCCGATCTTTAAGGCAACATTTTAAGAAATTCTCGAATCGGCAGGAGTGGGTTCTGAGGAGAAGGGAAGGGGGGTATACTTGCACACAATTCCACATTCCCTCTTTGAATTCAAGGCAGACAAAAGACAACATCAAGAAAATACTCAATTTGGCGATTTTCTAACTGCAGTCGTGTCTGTTGTGATATTTCGAGTAACTGGAGTAAGCTCTTGAACAGAGGTCGACCATATTCGCATGCCTTCTTCTAGAATGTTCTGCTCAAATTTTATTTTTGAACCGCATTGAAACAATTCTTGGAGCAAACAAGTATAAAGTTTTAAATTGAGAATCTTTCACCGAAGGAAAAACTTTCGAACGAACAATTTTGCATAAAGTTCACAATCTTCAGCAATAACACAACTTATAGTTTATTCATCAAAATACACCGCCAGATAGGAGCATATAAGGTTACAAAATTAGGGGAAAGTGTTTGTGGACAACGGTGAATTCGAAAAGATCTCTGATCGACTGCGGAGTTGTTTTTGTCAGTTTATTTCCACGGTGTCCTCGCACATACATTCGCAAAACTTCCCCAACATCAAAACATACACAATGACTAAATCGACACTGAGAAAGTTCATGATCCTTTATCAATCTCGAGATCGAAGACTAGTGCTGTATTTCCTGCTGTTGTCCTAAGGAAGGTGGATGTTTCGTTTCAGTTCCATGATTAACAAGTCCTGGCCCGCTACAGAAACAATTAAATTACACTATAATACAATGTCCTTACCAGTGAGGCTAATTTCCGTGCCTTGAGGACGACGAAGGCTTGCGATCAAAATGTTCTGATCTGTACATTGAAGGTAAAAACAACGCGCAATGAACGATTACACTTTATCTCATATTGTACCGTTGTCCATAACAAAAATGAATAATTCTCACACAAAATGTTTTGCTGCTTTAACGAAATGGTAGCGGGTGTAATCTGCTTTTTGCTTCTTGCTTTTTGCTTTTTCAGCATTATTGTCTAACAAAACAAAGGAGTTCTCTCGTACATTTGACACACTCAGCATATCAGATGATGAAATCGTGAAATGTATCTAATAACGTCACTTTTTAACATTTTCACTAATGTAAAGTGACGATAGTAGAGATCGCTGTGCTATTTCACATTTCTGCTAAAACCTGTTTTATTAAGCTCCTTCTCCGCCAGCTTTTGTCGCATCGATATAAGTATTCTAGGATGTATGCTTGTTTATTTTCCGTTTAAAACGAGTTTTAACTGCTACACATTACTTTCATGTAAATGGATTGAAGTACACGTACCGTCGTTGAAGTTTTAGAAACCTTTAGGTGAAGTATGCATACTTCATTTGCGATAAAGAACATAAAGAACAAGGCTGCTTTCTGTAGTTTACAAAACACTCAAGGAACTCAAAAGCAAAAGCTAATCTGGCTTTGTCGCAATGCACATTATTCACATCCCTAAATAGCTGCACCCTGCTGGTATTATATTAATTGTTTTCGCGTTGGTTTCATCATTGGTCCATTTTTGGCCCCCAGCAAATTAACACAAAAATGTGCCTTGACCCGTTGATCTTAAACATTTTTCAAACATACTCCCCTCTACAAAAGTTGGTGAAAAATTCCTCGCATTAGACACTATTTCACATTGCTCACATAAATGGTAAGTAGATAATAGAACAGCATCATGGAAATACTAAATTTTGGTGATTTGCTGACCTCACGAGTCTCTGTCGTGACATTTTTTAAGCAAGAAAATGTGAATTCTTGAACAGAGGTCAACGATGTTTCACCGTCCTGTTATAGAATGTTTGGATCAAAGTCCTCTTTCAGAATAACCAAGGACTGAATGACTAAAACAAGTAGAACGAAGGAGTTGCTTTCTTTAGGGTATGGGATATAATCCCTTCCCCGGTCCTGTACGTAGTTTTTTAGAAAACTCCCCCATCAGCGAGAGTGTGGGTGGGGGGGGGGGGGGGGAGGGGCCGTGGGGAGGGGGGCATTAATATACACACCTTTCTTACATCCTTAACTCAAAAAGACAACAGATGAAGAAGCTTCTAGCACGTGTGCCTGGCGTGATATAACCACAATCGAATTTAAAATATGGTCAAGAATGTTTTGATCAGAGTCCCTTCTTTAGAGCAGTAATAAGGTTAAAACATTAGATTTTAAAAAAACCTTTTTTCACAGACAGACTGTAAAAATCTTTTTTAAAGAATCTATGCAATAAGTAAAACAATCGGTTTTGATTTCCGTGTAAGAGTCAAAATTTCAACCACACAAGAAAAGAAACAAAAATGGCTCATGTGCAACTAGCCTTCAACTCGTAAAAAAGAACACGAAAGTAAAACCAGAGTGTTACGTATTATGACCCTAACAAATAGTAATCCGATGACATTGCGTGTTTTTTGGTGGCGTAGATAACCGCAAACGTCACATTTATGCGCTGATCCTTTAAGTGTAAGCATAACTGTTTAGTTCGATGTAGGTAAAAACATTTCAAAGAAGGAAAGCCAAGCACATCAGCTCCCCCCTAGCCTTTAAGAAAATATTTAAAGAAATTCTCGAATCGGCAGGAGTGGGTTCTGGGGTGAAGGGAAGGGGGGTTTACTTGCACACCATTCCACATTCCCTCTCTGAATACAAAGCAGACAAAAGACAACACCAAGAAAATACGCAATTTAGCGATTTTCTAACTGCAGTCGTGTCTGGTGTGATATTTCAAGTAACTGGAGTAAGCTCTTGAACAGAGGTCAACCATATTCGAATGTCTTCTCCTAGAATGTTCTGCTCAAATTTTGTTTTTAAACCACATTGAAACAATTCTTGGAGCAAACTAGGAGAAAGGTCTAAATTAAGAGTTTTTCACGGATGGAAACACTTTCGAACGAACAATTCAGTTTAAAGTTCACAATCTTCAGCAATAACACATAACTTACAATTTCATCATTCAAATACACAGCTAGCAAAGAGAGATTTTTTGGACAACGGTGAATTCGAAAAACATCTCAATCGACTGTGGAGTTGTTTTCTGTCAGTTTGTTTCTACGGTGTCCTCGTAGATAACATCAATTCGCAAAACTTCCCCAACATCAAAACATACGCAATGACTAAATCGACAAGAAAGTTCCTGATCCTTTATCAATCTTGAGATAGAAGACTAGTATATGTTTAGTTTTAGTTTCAAAATTAGCAAGTCATGGCCGGCTACAGAAACAACTAAATTACTCTATAACAAAATGTACTTACCAGCGACCCTAATTTCAGCGCTTTGAAGAACAACTAAGGCTGATAAATGCTATCGTTTGTCTTTCGATCTTTTCACTGCCGCTGTGGATCGTGATGGCCGGCCTCGCACGAAGAAGGATTGCAATCAAAACGCCCCGATCTGCACATTGAAGGTAAAAAAAAAGCGCAATAAACGATTATACTTTATTCCATATTGTACTGTTGTCCATAAAAAATGGATAATTCTCACACCAAAAATTCTGCTGCTTTAACGAAATGATATTGGGGTTAATCTGCTTTTTGCTTTTTCCAGCATTATTTTCTAACAAAACAAAGCAGTTCTTTCGTTCATTTGACACACGCAGCACATCAGATGGTCAAATCATTAAGTGCATCAAATAACGTCACTTTTGACATTTTCAATAATCTGGGGTGACGATTGTAGAAATTGTTGCGCAATTTCACCTTTTTTTTGCTGAAAATGTTTTATTAAGCTCCTTCTCCTTCAGCGTGTGTCGTATCAATATCAGTTTTCTGAATGTATCCTTGTTTATTTTAATGGACGACGGTGAATTCGAAAAGATCTCCAATCGACTGCGGAGTTGTTTCTATGGTGTTCTCTTAGACAACATACATTCGCAAAATCTCCCCAACATCAAGACATGCGCAATGACTAAACAGACAAGAAAGTTCGTGATCCTTCATCAATCTCAAAATCGAGGACTAGTACTGTATTTCTCGCTAAAAAACTCCCCTATCAGCGAAAGTGGGGTGGAGTGGAAAGGGGGCCATTTACATACACACCATTCTGTCATCCTAACTCAAAAAGAAAGGCAGATGAAGAAGGAATCTTCAGACACCCGTGCCTGATATGATTACTACAACAATTGAACTTAAATTATGTTCAAGAATGTTTTGATCCAAGTCCTTTTTAGAAGAGTAACAAGGATAACACATTCGATTTTAAGAAGCCTTTTTTAACAGACTGAAGATATCTTTTCAAAGAATCTACACAATAAGTACAACAGTGGGTTTGTCAAAATTTGAACCACGCAAGACAACAAACAAAAATTGCCCATGCACAACCAGCCTTCAACTCGTAAACAGGAACACGAAAGTAAAACCAGTGTGTCACGTATTGTGACCCTAACAAATAATAATAATCCGATGACATCGCGTGGTTTTTGAAGGCGTAGACAACCGCAAACGTCACATTTGTGCGTTGATCCCTTCTTCGGTCCTTAAAAAAATATTTTACGAAATTCTCAAATCGGCAGGAGTGGGTTGTAGAGAGAAGGGAAGGGGGGTTAACTTGCACACCATTCCACATTCCCTCACTGAATACAAAGCAGACAAAAGACAACATCAAGAAAATGCTAAATTTGGCGATTTTCTTACTGTAGTCGTGTCTGGTGTGATATTTTAAGTAATTGGAGTAAGCTCTTGTACAGAGGTCAAACATATTCCCGTGTCTTCTTCTAGAATGTTCTGATAAAATTTTTTTTTCGAACCGCATTGAGACAGTTCTTGGAGCAAACAAGGAAAATGTTCTAAATTGAGAGTCTTTCACCAGAGGTAAAACTTTTGAACGAACACAATTCAGTCTAAAGTTCACAATTTTCAACAATAAAACAAACCTTACACTTTCTTCATCAAAATGCTCCGCAAGCTAAGAGCGTGTAACTTTACAAAATTAGGGGAAAATGTTTGTGGACTGAACGGTGAATTCGAAATATTGGATCTCTAATCGACTGCGGAGTTGTTTTTGTCTGTTTGTTTCTCTCAGACAATCGACAGTCGCAAAACTTCCCCAACATCAAAACACACGCAATGACTAAATAGATAGAAAGATCACGATCGTTTTTCAATCTCGAAATCGAAGACTAGTACTGTATTTCTTGCTGTTGTCCAAAGGCAGGTGTATGTTTAGTTTCAGTTTCAAAGTTAGCAAGTCCTGGCCTGCTACAGAAACAACTAAATTACTCTATAACACAATGTACCTACCAGCGAGGCTAATTTTATTGCCTAGAGGAACAACTATGGCCGATAAGTGGTATCCTTTGTCTCTCGATATTTTCACTGCCGCTATAGATCGTGATGGCCGAGCTCGCACGAAAAAGACTCTGAGTCGTTTTCTTTAAATCAAAACGTCTCGATCTACGTACATCGGAGGTGAAAACAAAGCGCAATATAAACGATTATACTTTAGCTGATATTGTATTTAACGACTATGAATAACCACAGTTTCTTCATACGAGATAAGATTTACCATTCAGCAAATCAAGAATCGTATTAATTCCGTCTAATTAAGAGAAACAATAGTTCTGAAAATGAATGGAGGACAAATTCCTAATTTGTTGTATTGAAAACGAAATCGACTTAGCATTTGATAAATGATTAAAATGAAGCAGGGTTAAACTCGTTCATAGAGCCGTTAAGCTTTTCAGTTTGAGTCTACGAGCAAGAATATTTAACAACACCCTTAATGGTCTTACACCGAACTTTGGTCTCGTTGTAAACAAACGCTATTCGGAATTTTCTTCTCGAATCTTGATTACAAATGATCTATACTTACTTCGTTGAGGATTTCAGGAACTATCGCGGGAACAAGTCGACGTTTTCAGCCAACAAAATGACAAAGTACTGCTCGGAAGCAACCACGCTCAAAAGTGAAACCAACTTGCAGAGCGCAGCATATCTGATGACATTTCGCGTGTTGACTTTCACAACTAAACGTCAGCAGCAGACAGATTTGCGCCTGATCTCATTAGAAAGAATCCAGGTCATTCAAACAGCAGATGACTAAATTGTAGGTAGGGGTAGGGTTAGGAGGAGGGGATCATTAAGGAAGTTTTGTCGTTTCGGGCTTAATTTCTGGGTTAGCAGCGATACTAAAGAAAGAGTCATTTTTATAGCCTGGGGGGCCGGAGGAAATGTTTTTTTAAGGGAGAGGATGGGATCACATAGTTTTCAGGAGGAAAGGAGGGGGAGTTAGTCGTCTCAAACAGAGTTAAGGACTTTGGTAGAGCTGAAACGACAACTAGCATTGTATATGGTCCATTCTATATTGAAAAAAATAATTACGCTGGAAAAACATAGTTTTCATCAGAATAAGAAGTATACTCTCATTTAAGTCAACTGAAAACGTCAAGTTCTGCCTTTACAGGTAATTATGAAGCAATTCAAACAAAAACTTATCATCGCTATATCTAATATAAATTTCAAAAGCTTTTCAATACAAAGGAAATCAATTTTTGGTTGGTACTTTTCAGAGGATTGGAGAGGAAACTTTTTTCCATAATGTCTGTTACCTTGAAAGTATGTAGAAAACTTTGCATATTTGAAACCCATTCATTCAGATTTAATAAAAATATTATTTTATAAGACGTAAAGAAATTCATTCACTCTTTAGTATAATGATGATCTGTATGAAAACAACATAAAGTTGAAAATTCACCATGTTAAGTGTTTATTGAATGTTCTGGAGCCTTCATTCAAGGCTGGTAGCCTTCACAAAATTGGAAAATTTCTTTCTGTCATCAAATATTTGCTGATTAAATTTCAAGTAATTGCTGGATTTTTGCCACCATTTCCAGCCAATCTACAATGGTAATAGGACTGAGTGGAGTCTTATTCGGTCTGTTGTTATCATACACGCGATTAACAAAATTGGACGACTGCAAAGCAAGAGACCAATTTGTCAATCACGAGTATGATTACAGAAAGAAGTGGACGACAAAAAGTCCTGTTACCTTTTAATCTTAATTGTTATTATTTCTGAAAACAAGAAATACATTTAGGTCAAATATCTCTGGTATAGACAATGTCTACAGTAAAAAAATATGTCTCCATTTTGGAAATTCTTAATTTTTTTTTTGAGACAAGTGGTTGTTACTATGGTTATTGTGATTAACTCTGTGATTGGTGGATTTGGCTGAGTGAACTTAGTATGATTCGTTGCTTCAACTGTCCAATTACAGGTATCCGATTAAAGCCAACTGTCCAATTATGCTGTCCAATTAAAGCTGTACAGAATGAGAAGTGAAAAAATGAAGCAGCTAATGCACCAATCACATTTGAAGAAATTGCAATGGTTATGATAAGTGCCTGAATAGCCTGTTCCAGGCATTCAGTCAGTAAAACAAAGTGTGATAGTAAACAGCACTATAGTAGCAGAGAAGTGAAAAAGTGAGGGAGGCTTGGGTTGAGTCACTCAATGAATCCCACCTAACCCAAGCCTCTCTTGCTGTTTCACTTTTCTGCTCCAGTCTCTGCTCCGTTTTACTAACTGAACACCTGGAGTGAGCCAATGCCTGAAACGACCTTGCATCGTTTTAAAAATTATTTTAAATCAAAAATCAAATCAACACAATCTAATTTCATAAAGAAAATTAGAAATAAATTTTGGCCTCCCAAATTTACGGTGCCCTCTATTTTCTCTGTGCTCATTGATTAAGAAGATTTTTTCATGTCATTCAATAGTTTGGCCAAAATGGCGTAGGTATCTCTTCCATTCTTTAACCGCGATTCAGCGTACTGGATAAGACTGGCTTGCAGGCTCAACACCCTTTGCCTATTGTAACGGATCATCTATATTTAAATTAAAAAAAACAAAAATTAACATCAATCGAGTAAGCAGATTGTCTACTGCAGTTAGAGCGAAATGACAATTTCTTTTTATGTGCCCTTAACAAATATTTAAATCATCAGCCATTTCTCCTCTGTTTATTATGCCGGCGCAAAGGATTCATTGTAAACCAAGGAAAATGGTTGAAAATAAAATTGTTGATGAGCGATTTTGTCACTTTGGATTCTCAGAGGTTAATGGTACTTGCTCATCACTTTCAAGTTAGCCAATCAGTGTGTTCAAAAAATACTATTCACTTGTGTGGTGTAAACTAATTTTTTGATATTCAAGTTTTTACATGAAAATGGCACAAATATTCATATTATTGTTTGACATATGTCTTACAAGTAAACCAACAACAGGGTGGTCTGCCTGTAAAACAAACCAAGAAATGCAACCAGGTAAGGGTGGCATGCAAAATTTTCTGGCAAAACAGTAAGCCAAAAGTCTAAGTAAAACAAAAGGCCTTTTTTATATCATTTTATTCACCTCTTTCTTTGCAGCTTCTGAAATTGAATTGTATGCTTCCTCTGCATCGTCTTTGGCTTTTTGAAGCTGAAAATAAAAAAATGTGTAGGATTCTTCAACTCTGGTGTTCACCATAATTATTCAGAAGCTCAACTTGAACTTCGAGTCTATTGCTAAGTGCAGCCTTATGCGAATCACGAGAAAAAAAAAAAACAAAAAAAAAACAACAACACTCAATCACATGTAAAAAATCAGAGAGAGGTGCAAAGCACATGTTTGTCAGAACCTTACCATTTCTTGGTTCTTGGGTTTGGCTTTTTCCAGTGCTTTTGTTGCGTTCTCATACTCAACTAGTTTACATGTACGACGGAAAAGCATCTCCTGCAGGGTAAGAGATGGACAAAACAAGTGCAGTAAACAGTTAAAATTATCATCTTGAGACAGCAAGAATAAATAACCAATTAAAGGGGTTTTCAAAGTTAGGGCACTGGAATTGTAATCCAGAAGTCCCACATTCCAGCTCATCTGTACTTGATGGTTCCAAATTCAATTAAACCATGAAGCATTGTAAATTTAAAAAAAAAATTCCACAAGTCAGTTCATGATTCCGTTCCACCATTCCAGTTTTTGTTTGTAAGTTTTCCATCCCTTTTGCTTAGCAGTATGAAAATGAAATGTAAATAATTACTTCAAAGGGCACTTTCTCTACAGATAACCTCTCTCTTGAGCTACATTCATGTAGATGCACTAATTCTTGCCAATGAATTGAAAAAATTGAATGCAATAGAGATAGAGGGGGTAGAACCCAGTGTTCCCACTCAAGACACAACCCACAAATCATTTGGGATATGAGAAATAGATTGGTCAACAGTCTGGCTGATGACTTTTTGTTGTTGTTTGGTTATTTTTGGCTTTTCTTTTCTGTCATCTTTAGATGCACAGTGATCCTGAGCTTTTCTCAGGCTGTGATAATGCTCTCATCCCACCCCACCCCAAAAGAAAATAGTCACCTCCTTTCCCCTTCCCTAACCCTGCACACAAAAGGAAAGTTGGTATCCTTTGACGAGTTAAATAAGATCCAAGTTTTCCAATACATATTTCACATACCTTAATTGGCAGCATCCATGTATCTGGAATAAAGTTCTAAAGTAAAACCTAATGTGTTGTCATCATTAGTGGACATAACATCCAGCGATTCCTGAAGAAAGAAGACGACACACACACAAGTAAGACAAAACAAATTAAACTCTTGGAATTGAAAATACTGCTAGCAACACTAGTTCCTGTCTAAAAATGCTATCATACCTTGACACCATTTAGTGCACTTGAAAAAGTCACAAAACTCCTGTAAAAGTAAAAAAAGCTTTTAAAATTAGCTTTTTGTTACACCCTGACATCAGAATGTATATTCTCAATACTGTTATTGGTACATATTCTATTATACTGACAAGGAGAAGTTGTTCAACAATCAAGAGCTTCTTTGTTTTTTTCTATCATTTCCTTTATTCTCATGACCTTAATGTACTATGCAGCAGTGATATGGTGAGGAGAATTTAGATGCTGATCACTTCAACAAGAGAGGAAGACATAACTATCATGCTAAGGTCTTGATAGGTCTTGATTGCATCTTATTACCAGTTCTCATGATGGTTACAGTGAGTAGAGCTGGCATGTAAGATGTGGTAAAACAGTGGTTATTCACATGGGAAAAAAAATCTGCCAAACTATATGCCTGGCCCATCATTGCTTGCATTGGAAGTTTGCCACCACAGGTTAATAATGGAAAGATATGAAATAAATATTAAGTAATTAATACAAAATCATATCATTTAGCAATTACAGTCAAAGAACAACAAACCCTTTCAATTCCTTGGTACTTAATTATCATCACCAGTTGATGCTGTCATGATGCCAGAACTTAAATCATTCACTGCTAATGCAACACCTGAAATTCACAAAAAATTCAAAATTACCAAACTTACATATATATAAATATGCCATCATGGTAAGATTGTCATAATCATACATAATCATAAATTATCAAGAACAACTGTCATTTTGCAACATCCTAATACTGAAGAAATGTAAAATGGTTTCCGTGTTTACATAGTCTGATGTAAACCCACGTGTGGTTGGGAGAACACAAGATAAGTGTAGGAAACCATGACGCGAAGCAGAGTGGTTTCCAGCTTATCTTGTGTTCTCCCAACCTCCCAAGTGTTTACATCAGGCTATGTAAACACGGAAACCATTTTACATTTCTTTTATAAAATAACTAATGAAAGAGGAATGAAAACTGTGTTTACATACGCCCATGTAAAATAGTTTTATAGCCAATCAGAGCGCATGTACTATTTGAATTATTTTATAAATTACAATACTATATGATTGAATAATACTTCAAGTATGTCTTTGCCACCCTCATGTTGTTCTTACATGAATGTTCTTTAGATATCAAAGTTTTGGCCATACTTTCTGTCAAAATTCACTAGGCTGGACCATTCACCAAAATCATGAGATTTGAGGGTGTAATTCACTATTTCAGCCTAAACAACCTTAATGCAGATTACACATTCCAGCAAATAAAACATTGCTACATACCTTGCTGCCTGTTTACCATTTTGGTGAAGTTCTACAAAAAACACACAAGTAGAAAAACATTTATTTATTGAAGGAAAAAATCTCAAAATTGTTAACTCTTACTTAGAAGCTAAAACCAAATCTCACTTTCCTCTAAAACCTTGTTCTCGTCATAGGTGCTGTTTAGCACAAAACCAATTTACAAAATCATAACTTAACTGTTTATGTTATTATTGACATTTAGACATTTCCAGCAGAGTCGGCATTTTGGAATTCCAGGTCTTTTTTTCCCTCATAAAAGACCCCTAAAGCAAACCAACAAGATGCAGGTAAATGTAATCTATCCTACACCCACAAGTAGCTCAAGGTGCAGAATCCTAGCCCAGACTACCGTGGTGAGAGGGAAGCATTTACACCATCAACCCTTAAACTCCCATGCATGACCAAAACATTATTTCTCCTCACCTAATTAATACAACACCAAGCAGGCAAGTGATGCTCCAATTATTAGTTGATCCAAAACCAAATTCTCTCAACCAACATCATATGAATTGTATGGCAGACAGTAAGGGAAATAACTGAATCATAATACACTTCTTGGAAAGATATTACTCCTGACCCCATATGTCTCCTTGGTAAATGGGTGTGTACTCTTCCACAAAATATCTTTTCTTCAGAAATTCTTCAACAAGATCCTAACCAAAAGGAATAACTTCTGGTTATTTGTATTTCTAGGAAGGCCAAGTTATTCTTGTAATGGTTAAATTCAAAAGAAAGTTAGGTCATCTGTGAGCAGGGCCACTGTAACCCTTTAACTCCCAGAAGTGATGAACATGTAACCTCTCCCTTTAATAGCCATTATTCAGCAAACAGGTAATGAGAATACTCAGACTCATCAGGTACAAGATATCACCCTGATTGAGCACCAAATTCTTGTAACTAATTTAGCAGCTACAGGGGAGAATTAATAATCAGATCTTGGGAGTTTAAGGGTTAATTGCACTTTGGCAAGAGTGTTTCTTCACCCGCAGAAGAGAATGAGGCCTAGTAGAGAAACACAAGCTGCTGAGAGGCCAGTGAAGGGTTAACAGTGATAAGGAAGGACCAAGTAATCAGCAGTTTAATCCCTGAGAGTGACTGACATCTAATTTCTCCTTACCATATCCCCACTGAACCAAACATTAAGTTCAGGAGAATATAGGAACTGATCACAGACTAAAGAAGCTCTTGATTGTTAGACAAATTCTCCATGTCAGCATCTTAGGAAATGTCTAGAGAACAGTCTGGAGAATATGCATACTGATGTTAGAGTGTGAAGGGTTAAAACACTGTCTCTCTGTATGCCATAATTCAAACTACAATAATTCATATTTCACTGCCCTGAATGAGACATACACTGTATGTTTGATCCAAAATTCTCTGAACAAACCTCATATGAATTGTATGGCAAACAGTAAAGAGAATGACTGAACCATAATGCACCCCTGGAGTAAGATTCTATTTCGAAAAATATAACAACTACTGACCCCATATGTCTCCTTGGTAAGTGGTGTGTACTCCTCCACAAAATCTCTTTTCTCCTGAGATGCTTCATCAAGATCCTAACCAAGAGGAACAACTTCTGGTTATTTGTATTTCTAGGAAGGCTAAGTTATTTGCATAATGGTTAAATTTAAAAAAAAGAAGGTCATCTGTGAGCAGGGCCTCTATAACCCTTTAACACCCAGAACTGATAAACATGTAACTTCTCCCCATAGTATTCATACATTATTCAGCAAACAGGTAATCAGAATACTCAAACTCAGCAGGTACAAGATGTTACGCTGATTGAACACAAAATTCTCATTGCTAATCTATAAGGACAAGTGTAGCAGCTAGAGGGAAGAATTGAAAATCAGATCTTGGGAGTTTAAGGGTTAATTGCACTTTGGCTAAACTGCTTCTTCACCTGCAGGAGAGAATGAGACCTGGAGCAACATGAGCTGGTGAGAGGCCTGTAAAGGGTTTAACCCTTTAACTCTCACAAGTGATTAACATGAAACTTCTCCCTATAATATCCATACATTATTCAGCAAACAGGTCATGAGAATATTCAAACTTATCAGGTAGAAGCTTCTATCTTGATCTAGTATCAAGTTCTCATAACTACTTTATATGGAAATATGTAGCAGCTACAGGGGAGAATTTACAATCAGATCTTGGGAGTTAAAGGGTTAACACTGATAAAGAAGGACCAAGTATTCAGCAGTTTAACCCCTAAGAGTGACTGACATCTATTTTCTCCTTACTGTATCCCCCCTGAATCAAACATTAAGGTCAGGAGAATAAAGGAGCTGATCACTGACTACAGAAGCTCTTGATTGTTAAACATGTCAGCATCCTAGCAAATGTTTAGAGAACAGTGTGGAGAATATACATACTGATGTTAGGGTGTGAAGGGTTAAAACAGTCTCTCTGTATACCCTAATTCAAACTACAATTATTCATATTTTACAGCCCTGAATGAGACATACACTGTATGTAATTAAACAATAATCCAGTGATATCACAATTTTACTAAACAAAGACTTCTTAGATAAAAAAAATCAAAACAAAACAAAAAAACATTAAAAAATCCTGGAACATTCTGTAACTTGTGACTATGATGCCTGAAATCATCCACAGCTCATGATATAGACTTGTCCTAAGACCCTTTTTCACTTTGCTTCACACTGCAAGCTATGTAATTAAAAAAAAAGTGTTTATACCTTACACTGTAAGTGTATGAGCATGAGAGATGCCATTAAGCCACTGATCACTGAGTTGAAAAGAGATTAATTTCTCAGAGCAAGGAGTTTGATAATGATTATCAAACTTAGTTTTACTAATGCCCCATTCACACCAAAGCTTAAACATGTTTAAAAGTTGTTTTGGTAAACACAGTTTAATTTTTTTTTTCTTCATAGAAACTATTTAACCGAATATTTTTGACTTGAATGTAGCACATTGGAAATGCAAGTTAGCAAGTACTTGAATCCAATGGAAAATCAAGTTTTTCAGTTCTCTGTTTATAATTTTCATTCAATGAAAACCAGTTTAACAAAACATGTTTTGCTGGTGTGAATGGGGTATAAGTTACAACAGACATTTTGTCACAAAAGAAATCCCCCAGGCATATACATACAATCAGCAAGAAAATTGTCAACACACTACCATTGAAATGGCAATATTCTGGAATAGCATACCAATTATATTCCTTACTTTCAACTCTTCTTCTCATGTACAATGTTTCTTTAATTGTTTTACACCATTCTACAACATTGACTGGTGGAAGAGCTTATTGTTGCAGTGAATTGTAGTTCAATTTTCACTCCATTTCTACATAATTCCTTTGAGGTGGCTCAGTGGATGTTGTGTCAACTGATTTTATCTTAAAAACATTTATGACCCCTTAAGATGAAAATAGTCATAATTATTGTTGATTTTATGAAAAATATACCTAGGGAGTTTAAATCAAGTGTTGTTTTGCCATAGTATGTCAGTTTACAAATTTTGTGGAAAAAATCACCCACACTCACAAGAATCATGACCAAATATTTGTAAGAGTATCTTATTATTTGAAAAACTCACATTTTTCTCTTCAAAACCTTTTGCAAATCTTCATCTTTTGAAAAGGCTGGGTGGCTGACAACAAGTTGAAAAAATCTGAAAAACATCAAAAATTGTAATTCTTGAGATGGGCTAATATGCAATGTAAACATGTGAATCAACAGTGTCTCCCTGAAAGTACATTAAATTTTAGAGAGAAAACAGTATCTTCAAGAAAAGCTGAATCTTTCCTGAGGAAGTTTCTCTAAGATCTGTTTCTTGTTTCTTGTTGGGTTGTTTTCTTGATCATTTTGGTTTTACTTTGCCAGTTTACTGGGAGAAAAAAACTTAAATGGAAAATTAACCCTTTATATCCCAACAGTGACTAACATCAAATTTCTCCTTACAATATCACACCTAAATCACAAGTTATGGTCATGAGTGTAAAGGAAATGATCATCAACAAAAGAAGCTTTTGATTGGTAAACAAATTCTCCTTGTCAGCACCTTAGGAAATGTATAAAGAGCTGTATGGAGAATACAAATACTGAATCTAGGGTGTAAAGGGTTAAAAAAAACTTTCTCAACCCACTGTTTTTCTTTTCAATACTCTGTAATCTGCTGTAAATCCATACAATTACTGAACTGTTCCCTTTTCCTATTCCTTCATTACTCCTTTCCATTGGTTATCCTCAATTTCTTTACTCCACCATAAACTTTGTTTCAACATTAAAATATACCTGTTTTTCTCCTTTCTTCCACTTCTCTGAACATTCCTGTGTAACCCAAATCCACATCGTCCCTGAATTTCTGTCTTATGAGTCCTTCTCGTTGAGTAGCTCAGTAGCTTGATGTGCGGCGCTTGGTAACCACCCTGTCGCACTTCACTAACAAATCATCAGCAGAGTTCCATTTGTGTCGTGCGTCAAGAGGATGGTTTCCAAATGACAAAGTACTGGCTGTATCCATGGAAAATGCCTTATGGTAACGATGCTACTGACTCTAGATTGTTACTACCAAAAAGGCAAAGTTAGTCATCAAGTTAGCAGCCCTGTACAGCTTTTTTGGCCTTGTTAGGCCTGATAAATAAGGCGTTGCTAACATAAGGGGCTTGGGTAGCTTATGAAAAGATGTTTTGAACATCGGCAGAAATATTGGACAAGATGGCGGCAGCGCTTGCGCATTTCGTCCATAATGGCGTCCAAATAATATAAGAAACTGTATGGAAATTTGTAAAAATTTCTAAAATATAACAATCAGGAGCTCATGGTCCCGTCTGCTCTCGATCGAGACATATTCAGTACTGATTCTGCTATTCATCAAACCTCACAGGGACTCGATAAATAAAAACCACTTACTTCCCGAGCCAGTTCTTTTGTCATTGATCATTGACCTAGGTCTTCTTCAAAATCCGTCGTTCTCCATCCCAAACACTCGCCTATTACAGGAAAGTGCATCAATAAAGTCAACTAATCTCGATCGAATTGACTGCTACAGAGTTCGAAGCGTCCAAATATCCTGTAAAATTGCCATTTCCTCCCGTCAAAAAAGTTCCCAACGCGCCAGAACATCCCTTATTTTCCATGTTGAGTAAGTGACGAGACGCCATGTTGAAAGCTATGACTGAAATAGTTAAACACGAGCAACGCTGATCTTCGAATCGTCGGCCATATTTATTTATGTTCTTGCAGGGAAATAAATTAGTTCTCGGTCCTTTTCGGAATAAAAATATGCCAGGCATTGAATGCAAATTTAGTAGTCTTAGCGCGAAAATTAAATTCAAGCAAATCAAAATTCTGACATCATGTCATCGCTCTCCCTCGAAAAATCCCAAAGATTTACTTGCAGGTCTTCTTTTCTTTTTCTTTTCATCAAATAGAAGATCTGCGGTGCTCAAATTGTATAAGTCATGGTACGAAACACTCTTCTTTGCAGATCGAGCCGTGATCGCCGCCATATTGAATTCTCTTGATATTCTATTATTGTTCCGGAGTGTAATACGATATACCGCTGATAATTGTTAGCGGGCTCGAAATGTCCTTGATTTCTGGCGATAATTACATATGGAACATTTGCAGAAAGAATTGGAGGTGTGGAGGCCCCATAGTCTGCATCTGGAGTCTGAGTCGAGAGATTCCTATGTGGAGACCAGACAGGAACACTTCGACAAAGAGACTTAAGAAGTAATCAGCTCTCATCAAGAATTTCACTTTCCATTAGTTTTGATTTGAAAGTTCCACTGCCCGAGAACACGACTGCAGCTGATCTTAATCAGACAACATGAAGAAATTTTCAGTAACCAATTATTAAAGTTTAACAAAACAGATGTGAATCTTAATATCAGTGGGATTTCCTTAGTTTTCGATGCTTCAAAACCACCTCAAGCCCGCTTCGTGCGCCTTTTATGTGATAGTGGACAGGTTCTAAGAGGCTCCAAATGTGGTAAGCAGAGTTTGTTATCAAAAAAATCCTTAAGAATCTCAAAACACAAAGTGACTGGTTAACTTACTTTGCTTAAAAGATTCTTATTTTGTCCAAGATAGTTGGTTACGCTGGCACTTTTCCATAAGCAAGTATTCTAAAAAATAATTTGATCGCTTTAGACAAACAGGAGCAGTGAGATGCATGATGCAAATGAAAGAATAGCCAGATAATTTTTTATTTCACGTTTGCTAAGTACTTCCCTATAACTATGAAATTTTATAAAATGCCCGAGTTTTCCAAAGTGGCCATAAAAGCAATTTCACTTCCGCTTTATAATTTGTTTATTTAAGAAAATAGGTGTTATACGATTGGCTGCCTATCTACTCTAGATCAACAATCTTTCAAAGGCGCAGAATTTCTTCGCAGAAGGCATTTGAAAAATTATGTGAGTTGAAAAAACGTATTGAAAGCGCTAACTCTAACTTAGGATAACTAAAATCTTCCCATAGCTTTTAAGCCCCCAGATGTTTACGGAGTACTTGGCTAAGTTTAGACCCTATCGTAAGTAATAAGAAAGATGCAATTAACTCAACGAAGGAAGTATATCATAACCAAGCACCAAAAAGTCATTCTTTTAGATGAATCAACGTACAAAACATTTCTCCTGAAAATGAGTTTCCTCGCATGAGGATGAAGAATGATTGTAATATAAGTATCGAAAAGGCAATGCACTTGCCTTGCTATGCAGTGAGATGCTATAAACAGCTCTGAAATGGCTGACTCAAACAGTTTGATGATAGGTCAAACCTTTTTAAACATCATCGTCCCTTTTTGCTATTTATGGTGAGCTGTCCTGTTGGATACTTCCACAATACCTCAGATTGCCAGGCATGCGCAGTGGATCATTGCCAGGATAAAGAGGCGCAGACTTCTTGTGTTCCTTGTCCATCCGGGACATCAACGTTTGGCGCGTTAGCATCTAGATGGCAGGGAAACTGTGAAGGTCTTTAAAAAAATTATACTAGATGTCTTATTTTGACTTATGATGAATTTATTTGTACTGCTGTAAGCAATATTTGTATTTGACCGCTTGCCAATTCTTACTTTCATCAGAAATTTCAAAACATCAAATGCTTGAGCAAATCAAATCGATGGGCAAGGGACATCAGGTCACCTTCTTGGCAATAGTTGTACCAGTCATTGTAATGGTTGCTGTCGCCATCTTTTGTGTGTTGAAGCAAAGAATGTAAGTCAAAATCATCATTTTCTTTTTTTTTTTTTTTTTTTTTTTGTGGTTGTCATTATCGTCACCATAAGAATTTCTTACTGTTATTTTTACTGCCGTCGTGGTTTTTCAAAAGTGGAATAGAAACCGATAGAGTTGAATTGCAATGGAAGATAAAGAGGTGAAAAGGCTTGGGAAGGGTAAATTGGCCTAAGCAAAGCAAGGGTGATGGTGGGGTAACCTGTTGTTCAAGCAAAATTGCCAGAGCTAGTAAAATATATGTATCACTAAAATAACAACAGGAAGCATTTAACAAATCGTACTGAATGCCAGGCTTATTCATCGCTGAAAACCATTTCCTTCTTCCCCTCCCCCCTCCCCTCCCCTCCCCTCCCCCCTCCCCTCCCCTCCCCCCTCTCCTCCCCTCCCATTCCTTTACCGATTCATCAAGTTTCTCTGATAGTTTGCCACTTGCCCTCGATATTCAATGGTGCAGAGCATCACATTGACAATAAAGTAGTAACGTATTTTCCTCAAGATTGCATCACAGTGACCCTACCGTGCCTCAAATTTGAATCTCTCGATCAGTTGTTCCAGCGCACTATTTACCAAACCACTGCAATTCCCAACTTTGATATATTCTCTTCCCGTATCCTTTGTAATATTAGCGTCTGAAGGTTACCTCCACTAAACAACAACCCACGCACAAAGCATGAAACAAATATTCTTATTTTGGCTCTGGAAGGCATTAACAAAGCTAAGATTTTGTCTTGTTTCGGAATTCCAGGGCGCGTTCGCTTGAATGACATGGAATCACATAGCAAGGTTTGATACATGCGAGCTACTTAAAGATTCATTTCGCTCTTTCTCATCTATTTTATCGTTCCTCCCTCAGAAGACCTCAGCGAACAACGTCTGAGACCAGGGGACACAACAATCCAGCATATGAAGATCCAGTGAGTACCCGTGTCTATGAGGAAATTTAAGAATTGCAGTTTCCGAGTCCCCATTCCATTATCAGTTACTGAACACGGAACCACATACATACGCGGAGCTTCGAAACAGTCACTCTAAAGCCTAGGGAAATAGTTTGACGACTTCAGATAATCTGAATTGGTATTATTTTTTGGTATAGTCCTACCTTCACCGGTTTTACTCGTGGATATGCAAAGCATAGGAAAAAGCAACGTGTTAACGCGGCCTAGGAAGTCTGGGGAGAGCATACATATATCTTATATAGGATGCGAACCCAATGTTAGTTTTGGCAAATCAATTAAGGAGAGCTCTTGTAGAGATGACGGCTAATTTTGTACCGATAATGTACTGCGCAATAGCCCTTTTATCACAATTTGAACAACTGAACATTCCCTCTTGACACTTTGTTGGGAGAGTGGAAATCAAATGTCAGGGTTGTTTTGGTAAACTTAGACTTGACCCGCCGAAATAACCAATTATATTCTGCACGTTATATCCACGAGTTCATCAAAATGTCACTTGGATCTTCTTATACAGTATCTATTGATGGGTTCTAGTGTGGAAGGTCTATAAGGATTAGAGGAAAGGTTCAATACTTCTTACAGGCATCGACGGAAGCTTTATCACGGAGAAAATGGCCGCAATTCAACGATAAAACCGCCCACGTAGACAATTCAAATCCAATCCCTTGGACAGTGTAATACGTTACAATCAAAGATACACTTTGGGTGCAATGTAGAGTTACGAGTTCAGAATAAAATGTTTCATTCTTAGTTGGATTTGGATCTTTATCAGTTTGGTCATCCAACAAGAGTATATCATCGAAAAAAAGTATTTCAAATTTCGTTTTCCAAAAGTGTTTGTAATACCGCATTTATTCCCCTTTTCACTCGTGTCCCGCAATATTATGGAGAAGTAAAACATGTTACAATTCTACCTTCAGACGAACAACAATCTTACTAACTTTTTTCATCAATAAATAACCCCATCTCCATGCAAGTAACTTCTTTACGACATGATAATGATCACCCACGCGCTATCAAGGCTTTAATTAGGCTTTCATGAGAAATTTTTGACTAGGGACAAGGGGAGGGAGCCCTGTGTGACAAAAATTAATGATATTTTCAACCCCCAAGTCCCATTAACAAAGACTCGAACTTTCGTTTAAAATTTACTTCAAGATGAAAGAGGAGTTTGTAGGAATGTGGGTATTAGGAATTGTGAGCCTGTACATTGCGAGACTTCACCGCGTCGTTTAAGATCTTTATCGAAGTTCGCTCTTCGATTCCACAAGAATCAGAGGTTACTTCCACTCAACCTTGGATGTTAAACGGCTACTGATGAAGAAGTAACGGGATTTCCGGGGGAGAGAGAGAGGAGCGGGTGCGGGAGGTGAGCAGCAGTTTTCGATTTTACAATTATAAGGTACTGAAGCGTTTAGTAAAACAATTTAATACGTTTTCTGTGAACAGCGAAATATAATGGGTTTTGTTCTAATATCTAATAATATCTATTTCTACTCTTTTTTCAGCTAATAAAACATTGTTTTTTGTTAAATCGCTCGTTTTGGTGTCGTGTTTTTTTAAAGGGCATTACAGTTTTCGTAAAATCGACCTCCAAAGTTACCTTAAATTTGAGCCTCGACATGGGTCGCCACAAGTGTTCGCTGGGGTGATCAGAAAATCTCTCATAACTCAATAAATTTAAAAGAACAGATGAAGTGGAATGTTATTCTAGAATAAGGACATGGAAGTCTTTCAATGTACAAGAAATCAGCGAAATCTGTTTTCAAGCTAGATCAGCCGGAACACTTTTATGGATACTCTCTCTTAATTATGAATATGAATAAAAATCATCAATTTAAAAGAGCACGATTCTGAAAAAGCAGCAATGATTAGCAACTTGAACATTTCTTTACTTGGGTGCATATTCTGACTGTTGATTATCCGTCGAACTGCAACCTTTTCTAGCAACCTCAGAAATGAGAAAGTAATAAACTACTTGTTCAGAAATAAAAAAAAAACCATATCAATTGTGCGAGTTTCCAGATGGAATATTAAAAGCACAAGTTATACAAGACATCATGAAAAAATTAAAACGATCTAGGTTCTCACGTGCAAAGAAAACACAACGAGTAAACCTAAATTAAAGACCAACAACGTCTATGAATCAGCACAGTTACTAAACTATTAACACGAGTCTCTTTTCTTCTTTTCCAAAACAGCACAAGGGTCAACTCTCTTTCTTTTCTGTTTTAGCCGAGATAAGTTCCTGCTGACCTCTAGTGTCCTTACATGTTCTTGACCACACTTGGAGATACAAATTACCAATGCACGCTTATAGCAGTCTTTTGCTTCATCTGTGTCGCCCAGATCACTGTGTAAATTACCCAGATTGATGTAAGAGCTTGCAACATCAACATGCTCAGGTCCCAGCTGTTTCATGCGAATCTTCAGTGCACGCTCATAGCAGTCTTTTGCTTCATCTGTGTCGCCCAGAGCCTTGTGTAAATTACCCAGATTGCTGTAAGAGCTTGCAACATCAACATGCTCAGGTCCCAGCTTTTTCAGACGAATCTCCAGTGCACGCTTATAGCAGCCTTTTGCTTCATCTGTGTCGCCAAGATCACTGTGTAAAGTACCCAGATTGTGGTAAGAGGTTGCAACATGAACATGCTCAGGTCCCAGCTGTTTCATCTGAATCTCCAGTGCACGATTATGGCAGCCTTTTGCTTCATCTGTGTCACCCAGAGCATGGTGAACAGTACCCAGATTGTTGTAAGAGCTTGCAACATCAACATGCTCAGGTCCCAGCTTTTTCAGACGAATCTCCAGTGCACACTTATAGTAGCCTTTTGCTTCATCTGTGTCGCCCAGATCACTGTGTAAAGTACCCAGATTGTTGTAAGAGGTTGCAACATCAACATGCTCAGGTCCCAGCTGTTTCATCTGAATCTCCAGTGCACGCTTAAAGCAGTCTTTTGCTTCATCTGTGTCGCCCAGATCACTGTGTAAATTACCCAGATTGTTGTAAGAGCTTGCAACATGAACATGGTCAGGTCCCAGCTTTTTCAGACGAATCTCCAGTGCACGCTCATAGCAGTCTTTTGCTTCATCTGTGTCGCCCAGATCACTGTGTAAATTACCCAGATTGTTGTAAGAGCTTGCAACATGAACATGGTCAGGTCCCAGCTTTTTCAGACGAATCTTCAGTGCACGCTCATGGCAGTCTTTTGCTTCATCTGTGTCGCCCAGATCACTGTGTAAAATACCCAGATTGTTGTAAGAGGTTGCAACATCAACATGCTCAGGTCCCAGCTGTTTCATGCGAATCTCCAGTGCACGCTCATAGCAGTCTTTTGCTTCATCTGTGTCGCCCAGATCACTGTGTAAATTACCCAGATTGTTGTAAGAGCCTGCAACATCAACATGCTCAGGTCCCAGCTGTTTCATGCGAATCTCCAGTGCACGCTCATAGCAGTCTTTTGCTTCATCTGTGTCGCCCAGATCACTGTGTAAAGCACCCAGATTGTTGTAAGAGCTTGCAACATGAACATGGTCAGGTCCCAGCTTTTTCAGACGAATCTTCAGTGCACGCTCATGGCAGTCTTTTGCTTCATCTGTGTCGCCCAGAGACTTATGTAAAGTACCCAGATTGTTGTAAGAGATTGCAACATCAACATGCTCAGGTCCCAGCTGTTTCATCTGAATCTCCAGTGCACGCTTATAGCAGTCTTTTGCTTCATCTGTGTCGCCCAGAGCCTTGTGTAAAGTACCCAGATTGTTGTAAGAGCCTGCAACATCAACATGCTCAGGTCCCAGCTGTTTCATCTGAATCTCCAGTGCACGCTTATAGCAGTCTCTTGCTTTATCTGTGTCACCCAAATTACTGTGTAAAGTACCCAGATTGTTGTAACACCTTGCAACATCAACATGGTCAGGTCCCAGCTGTTTCATCTGAATTTTTAACAGCCATTTACCATAGACTAGCGCCGCTCTAAACTCACTGTTGTTGTGGCACATGTTAGTAAGGCTCCAAAGGCCATGCAGAAAGTTACACAAGGCTCTTTTGGTCGCTTCTGGTATTCCTTTCCCGAGTGACATGTCTTCAATTTTTAAGCTCAACGTTTTCAGATGGGGAACTATTCTTGTTCCCACAACAATAGATTCCAGCTCTTCAAATTTTGAGAAAGACATTACCGCGCCATATACCACTTTGTAGCTTTGATCCCTTGCGAAACCTTTTGTCGCAGATTTAATAACATCAAGAACGACACCATGGACTCGAATATAAACACCAGTTGATTCTTCTTCAATTAGCAACAGTGAACATCGACTCATCTTCGTTCTTATTAAATCTTCATCTTCAAATTCGTCATCAGTTATTTTAACATACTCGATAATAATGTCTTGCAGTATCGGCTGTGATGCACACATTGAAAGAAAAAGGAACATGTGATGCAAAATTATATCATTTTCCATCACCATTTCGACAGCGAGTGTTATTACTTTGGTCATGGTCTTCGGATAGGCTGGATTTGTCGCAGCAAGAATGCTTTCAGTATTGCTTCGTTTCCCCTCTTCCAATTTCTTCAAATAGTCGGTCCAGCCAAATTTCGAGGTTCCTTTATTCTGACGAACTTGTCTCACATACGTGGCTGCAGCTGCCAATGAAAGTGGCTGGTAGTCTAGTTCTTTCGCAATTTCTTTTTCCATCTTGGCATCTGAGATACCAGAAAGGAGGTTAAGCAGAAAGCACGCATCATCAGGATGCATTCCTGCGCTGAGTGAGATATTTTGTATGGAAGAGCTTGACAACGGTATAGACGCAGTGTCTTTTGTTGTTATTAGCATCTGACCCCTTGCCCACAACTCGCTGTCTGCATCTGGCAAATAATCGCTTGTACGAGATTCGCTGGTCACATTATCAACTACTAACAGCCATGAAGTGTAATGCTCAATTTTTGTACTTATTAAGGTCTTGAAATATGAAATCTTCTCGTCTGTGTTCAAATCCTTGGAGCGGTAAGTGTTTGTTATTTCATACCCGGGACATTTGCAATGTTGAGCGAAAAGGACATACGATTTCAAAAGTGCTTCTGAGTTTTCAGCATTCAATGTCATGACAAATGAAACTGCGGAAGGTATTTGTTCGACCTCGTAAAATTGCCTGGCTGCTAAACGGGCCAGCTGAGATTTTCCACTTCCTGGATTTCCTGACAAATACAGTATGCTCAACCCATCATTGGCGTCTTTTAGTGTTTGGAGGTTTTGTAAAACTTCACCAACTTCAGATTCCCGACTAGCGATGTTGTGGCTAGGTTTGGGAGGGAGAATACAAAATGGAGAGACATCGGAATTTAATTGCTCCTCTAGGGCAAGCCTCTGTTCTTCTTTCACTTGAAGTTCTTCTTCTTTGTCTTTAACTTCTTGTTTCAAGTCGTCAACCTTCCTTATAACTTCGTTTAACTCCTCCGTTAAGAAGTTAGTCTGATTTTGAACTTCGTTGATTTTCAATGACGGGAGACCGAGTGCGTGGAATGCAGTTTTAACCTTTGTAATGACAGTTTGGAAATCTCCGTTGGAGAGGTGGCCCCGAGGCATATGTGCAAATTCTTCATTTCGAAATTTCCTTAAGTCGTCCACATTTGATGTAATTGATGGGTTGAGAGAATATATGCAATCTGAATGCAGGATAGCGTAAAACAGCATGGTACAATCCCATTCAGCTCTATCGCCATTCTTCATTGTTTTCAACAGCTTAGCGTTTCTGTTTCTGTTTCGAGTAGACTCGCCATTCCAGAAGTCCATTCCACTTTTGGGTTGATCTTTCCATTCTCCCAGCGTTGTCTTGTATCGATTGTCCCATTCTTGTTTGAAGATGGTTCGCAGACCCTCAGTTAGTATGTCAGTGACAACGTAACAAATCCTGTAGTAATTCAGTTGCTCTGTGGTGTACTTCAACCGAGTGGCCATTATCAGTTACATCCTATTAAAACCATAGTTATGTTAGTACCCAATTCGGTTATGTGAGTAGGTCGCTATACTTTTGCTGATCCTTTAACGGTTTTGTGGTACTTGGTGTGAATATTTATTTACCTACCAAGATATTTTCGCTGATACATGTCAATTATATTTTAGAGAGGAAGTAAGGGCAATTGAAAAACTCTGGCTTTCAAAACAATTTGCTCGATGGAGTCAAGGGCTAATAAAGGGAGGAAAAGAGAGTGGTAAAGATTCACTGTCACTCATAACTTAAACGTCAGTATAATACAGAAAAGTGTTCAGAGCAACAAGGATACGGTTTATATGTGAAAGAAACCATCTTCTTGCTTCCTTATTTGTTAATTTGTTTCTTTCTTTCAGTGTTCACTCTTTCAGTGTTCACTTGGTTCCACGATAGGTATTTTTCGAGACACAGTCGACCTGAAATATGGAACTCGACAGATCTCACCTGATTTAGCCCCTTCGCATATTAGAGAGAAAAAACTAGGTTAAAATGTTGACACTGAATCACTCAGCCCAAGAACAAAATTACGCAGGGAACTCATGGTCGAAGTCAATGACAAGGGAGTTTTTAAGCTGTACGATTATCGTCTTCTGCTGAGCTGGTAGTTTTTTTCAGCTTGTGAAGTAATTGGTGATGGTAATCTTACGAAAGCTAAATTGCAAGTCTCCTAACATCAAGGATCACTTTTCCCTTAGTTCAAGCATGCTGATGGGATCAAGAAAACTGCAAGGTAGTGAGAGGGTGACGATGCGATGGACGAGGAAAAGGATGAATTTAACAATCAACTGCTAGACTCTGTTGCAAGCTGCAGTAGTCATGATATGATTTTGATGATGGGAGACCTGAACGCTTACGGGAGTAACAGCATTAACAGAGAGGAGGTACTGAGGAAATTTAGTGTCAGAGTCATGAATGATAATGGGAAAGGTTATGTGACCTCTGTGGTACGAATGGCTTAGTTGTAACTGGAACAGTTTCCCACAGAAAGAGATCCATAAGCTGACCTGCAAGTCACCAGGTGGGAAGACTGTTAACCAGCTGTGAATGGACGCATGAGAACATCGATTCTGGACACGAGAGTGATGGGAGGAGCAGACGTATATGGTGACTACAACCTGGTGAGAACCAGAATGAGACTAAAGTTGGCAAAGGCGCATGGGAAGAAGAAAACAAGTGTGAGGTTTGACGTGCGTTAGTTGCAAAGTGAAGAGATCAGGAGGAGATATAACATTAAAGTGAAGAACAGGTTTTCAACGATATGAGATATAGAAGATTCAAAGGAAGCGCGACAAGATCTTGGTGACTTTCAGAGATGCCACATAGAAAGTTATTGGAAGGTAAAAAGGAGATCAAGCCACGGATAGGAGACACGACGTGGGAAAAAAATTCAGAAGGGGTAAAACGCAAAACGTAATACAGAGGGTGCGAGATTGGAACGACTTAAACAGCGATAGAGAGAGGAGTATAGTGCGAAAGAAAAGGAAGTGAAAGAGAGTGCTAGGGAGGATAAGAGGAATTGGTTGGAGGAAAGGGCTACAGCAGCAGACAAGGCCGCTGAGAATTGTAGAAACGAGGAGCTAAACAGCATAACCAAGACAATAGCCGGGAACAGAGGAGGCGAGAATTGCGTGTGAAAGACAAACTGGGGGTGAATAAGACAGAATCCCAAGAAAGATTGCAGAGCTAGGTAGAGAACTTGAGTAAAATTTTAAACAGAGATGATCCCACAAATCCGGTGGAAGAGAAAGAAGAAACAGAAGAACTGGAGTAGATTGAGGAAATCGATGTAGGAAGGTGGCGAATACAAGAGGTTAAGGATGCGTTCAGGAAAGCAAAGCCAGGGCCCAGACCTACTAAGGGCTGACATGGAATACACCGCAAGTAGGCAGACTGACAGGCTTTAGAAAAGTAAAAGGTGGCCAGAAGTGTGTAAGAAGGGACTTGTTATCAATAAATTAAGAAAGGTGATTTGCGTGATTGTAACAATTGGAGAGGAGTGACTTTGCTACCCACCATCAATAGAATATTCCACAGGATGCTGCTAGAACGGATCAAGAAAGGTTTAGACAAGAAGCTTAAAAAAGAGCAGGCCAGCTTTAGACCAAAAGGAAATACAACTGAACAGATCTTTACATTAAAGAAACATCTTAGAGCAGGCAAATGACTGGAGGGCGAGTCTGCACATGCACTTTGTGGACTTTGAAAAGAAGCCCTCGATTCGGTACACAGAGAAAGCTCGTGGAACACCACACGGAGGTATGGAATTCCGCGCAAGATGGTGAGAGTGGTAGTGGGGATATACGGAGGGTTTGAATGCGCCGTAATCGACGGATGGGAGATATCAGACTGGTTCAAGATTTAGTCAAGAGTAAAGCAGGGATGCGTAATGTCAGGATTCTTATTCTTACTGGCTATGGATTGGATCATGAGGAAGACAACAGCAAGGCACTGAGGATGGAGTTTGCAACGAACAGGGAGAGCATTGTGGTGAATGGTGAAGAAGTGAAAGATGTCGAGGAGTTTGCGTATCTTGGAGCTATTGTAGAAAAGAAAGGTGGAGGCAGTGAAGATATTAGGAACAGAATGCAGAAGGCACGAGGTGCATTCCAGAGGCTATGGAAGGTGTGAGTAGCCAGACGAATAGGAAAGAGAGCCAAGATGTGCCAATTCAAGACTTTAGTCCGATCGGTCCTGCTACATGGTTGTGAAACATGGAAAATCGCAAAGACCGATGAAAGAACACTGAAAAGTTTTCAGTACTAATGCCTAAGACGGATACTGAGGACCAGATGGCAGCAAAGAATGACAAACAGGAGAGCAGTTGAAATGGAGGACAACAATAAAATTGGTTGCGAGGTGGGAAGAAGAAGGTGGAACTGTTTAGGACATTTACTCAGGAGAGAGGGTGTGAACGACTTTTTTGCGGTATTGGGGCGGACACCAGAATGTCAAAAGGCGAGAGGGAGACCAAAGACCAGTTGGAGAGGGACTGTTGAAAGAGGTAAAAGGCAAGGCGATATGGAAGAGCTGGATTGTGGCTGGGGTGGCGGCACGAAACAGGGGGGTTGGGCGGACAATGTGACGACCTTATGCACCTACTGGCCCAACGAGCGATGATGATGATAATGAGGATGATGATACACACCACACGTGACAGTTGAATTTAATTTACGTGCTATGGTAACCCGTGGTTTCTCGGCGAAAGGAAAGAAATAATTACTGTGTAGCTAGAGATCGGAAACGAAAATAAATTTAGAGGAAAAGTGTACCGAACTTGTGGGGTACACTGTACTCTCAATCGTCAAATTCTTTCATTGCTTATCATCAACGTTCACCACGTCTCAAACTTCCAACGCTCTCTCCTCAAACCTATCACTCTAATTATCACCTCTCCTATTTCAATCTTAACCTAACCGTGACTGCGTGAGTCACATGTCACGCAACTTCCCTTTAAAAGGTTACTTGGAACTTACTTTCGAATCAGTGAGTTAAATGATACATACCGTTCTAGAAGTTTGGCAAAACTTGGGAATACTTGAACTGTCTGCAATCAAAGGTTGAACAATTTAGAATCACGTGCTTTTAAAGCTGCTCAAGTAGCAAAATTATCTGTAGGTTCTTTTTTTTATCATAAGCAAAAAACGCAGGCACTGTGTTTGGTTCTTACCTAAGATCTAGTGGAGGACAAATGCTTTTATTGTACAAAACAAATATAATCCATGTTGCCTGGGTTCTTTATGATAATAGATCACAGATGACGTCACAAATGTGGTAAAAACATCAGTGACACACTCAGCTGCGCTTCGTGTGCCTCTTCTTTGTTCTTACCACATTTTGACGTCATCTGTGATTTCTTACTAAACAAACGCAGGGCAACATGTAAGTTATTTTTTAAATTAACAAGTATGAAATGTAGTCTGTTGTTATTTTCGTTCTTTCACTTCCTATCACAAAATGACACAGACATTTGAAGCGCTTTGGCCCCATTATTTAATGAATATCAAAACTTTTTGAATACGCTGTTAGACATTCTGGACTCCTACTGGCGGAAGCAGCTATCCTGCGCCTTCTGCATCAAGTGCTGCCACAATTACTGAGTTTCTGTTCCTCAAGGTTTTTTTTTTGCAAAAACTTTCTGTCCACGGTTTATGTGACCGTAATCAGTCAAGGATTACATGCGCATTACGCAGCTGGTCATGCGTAATAAAGGAATACTGAAAAACGAAACGGAATTTTTGATGAAAACTGGCTGGAAAAAGGATTTCTATTGGAATTAACAGGCGTAATTCTATGGAATACTGACATTCGGAACATGATTTAAAAAGACACTTAGCGAAAAGAATTTTTTTTCTTTGCTGTTAATTTTTTTCCTTCTTTGTCTCCCACACAAGAGATCTCACAAGCTTTAAAGTTTGCACCCTGCACTATGTATTAGTCTACAAAAGTGTACAAAATTCGTGGCTAACTTGAGAGGAGGCTAATCCAGAAGATCATAATTTACAAGAAAAAACTTGGAGAAATTTTAAATGGAAAAGACAATACTCCTAAGGCGTTGATCAAATGAATATGATGTCAACCAATGGGCCATTTCTCTTGATTCGTTAAAGTAATTACTTTACTGGGTAGGTTACTGGGTTGCGTCAATTGAGATAAGAAAATTAATTTTCTCTTGGGTATGAAAATGTGAATTCTTAAATAGAGGCCAACAATGTTTCATTGTCCAGTTACAGAATGTTTAGATCAAAGTCCTTTTTCAGAATGAACAAGGACTGAATGACTAAAATGAGGAGAACGAAGGAGTTCCTCACCGTAGAGCATAGGATATGTCCCCTTCCCCACTTCAGTGGGTAGTTATCTAGCAAACTTCCCCATCAGCGAAAGTGAGTGGGGGTCGGGGGTATTAATATAAACACCATTCTAACATCCCTAACGCAAGAAAAAAGTGGATGAAGAGGCAACCTTCGGGCACGCGTGCCTGGCGTGATTACTACAACAATCGAATTTAAATTATGGCCAAGAATATTTCGATCAAAGTCCTTTTCGGAGCAGAAGTACGGATAACACATTAAATTTAAACAGCCTTTTTAACAAGTACAACAGTTAGTTTTGATTTCCGTACAAACGTCAAAATTTCAGCCAGTGTAGCGACAATCTTGTAAGCGTATCGCGTGATACTTTAATTTCTAAATCAGCAATTAAGCTCAGGGTTACTTAAGATTTAGATGTATAATTGAGCGTAGCACGGTAAGGACAGACATGTAGCAAGAATGTTCAAATTGCGCACAGCAGAAGTGATATAGAAAATCAATAATGGTCTGAAATAATCAGATAAGGAATTGTCTAGGGAAATTGTGCGTGCGTGTTTGGGTTGGAACATCTTGTGAAGTTGCTTGATGAGTCATTCGTGCCGAAAATGGTGCGTGCATGCGGGTGTAAATAACAGAAATGTTGATCAGAGTAGAATGGGAAACTTGGGATTTTAGAAAACTTCAAAAACTAATGTCAATCTTGGTTTTACGTAGTTTAGGCCTGTATTTCCGTATTTCAAAATGAAGAGCGTAAGAGCGTATAGGGTTTCAAAATTAAGGGAAAATGCTTATGGAAAACGGTGAATTCGAAAAGATCTCTGATCGACTGCGGAGTTGTTTTTGTCAGTTTGTTTCTACGGTGTTCTCTTAGACAACATACATAGGCAAATTTCAAATTTCAAAACCAGGCAAATTTCAGATTTCAAAACCAGACAAGAAAACAAACAAAAATTGCTTATGCGCAACCAGCCTTCAACTTGTTAAACAGGAACACGAAAGTGGAACCAGAGTGTTACGTGTTGCGACCCTAACAAATAATAATCCAATGACATTGCATCTTTTTAATGGCGTCGATAACCGCAAACGTCACATTTGTGCGTTGATCCATTAAGTGAAAGCTGAGCTGTTTAGTCCGAGGTAGATAAAGAGATATAAAAATCAAAGCACATCAGCTCCCCCCGGTCCTTAAAGCAATATTTCAAGAAATTCTCGAATCGGCAGGAGTGGGTTCTGAGGAGAAGGGAAGGGAGGTTTACTTGCACACCATTCTACATTCCCTCTCTGAATACAAAGTAGACAAAAGACAACATCAAGAAAATATTAAATTTGGCGATTTTCTAACCGTGGTCATGTCTGCTGCGATATTTCAAGTAATTGGAGTAAGCTCTTGGACAGAGGTCAACCATATTCGCATGCCTTCTTCTAGAATTTTCTGCTCAAATTTTTTTTTTTGAACCGCATTGAAACAATTGTTGGAGCAAACAAGGAGAAAGTTATAAATTGAGAGTCTTTTACCGGAGGAAAAACTTTCGAACGAACAATTCAGTATAAAGTTCACAATCTTCCGCAATAACACGTAACTTATAACTTCTTGATCAAAATACACCGCCAGCTAACAGCATATAAGGTTACAAAATTAAGGGAAAATGTTCATCAAAATGCACCGCCAACTAAGAGCGTACAAGGTTAGAAAATTGGGGGAAAATGTTTATGGACAACGATAAATTCGAAAAAGATTTCTAATCCACTGCGGAGTTGTTTTTGTAAGTTTGTTTCTACGGTGTTCCTCTAAACAACATACCTTCGCAAAACGTCCCTAACATCAAAACATACGTAGTGACTAAATCGACAGAGAAAGTTCGTCATCCTTTATCAATCTCGAGATCGAAGACTAGTACTTTATTTCTTGCTGTTGTCCAAAAACAGGTGGATGTTTCGTTTCAGTTTCATAATTAACAAGTCCTGGCCCGCTACAGAAACAACTAAATTACACTATAATACAATGTCCTTACCAGTGAGGCTAATTTCAGTGCCTTGAGGAACAAATAAGGCTGGTAAATGCTATCGTTGGTCTTTCGATCTTTTCACTGCCGCTGTGGATCGTGCTGGCCTGGCTCGAACGAAAAAGACTCTTAGCCTTTTGCTTGCGATCCAAACGTCCCGATCTGTACATCAGAGGGGAAAACAAAGCGCATTAAACGATATTACTTTATCTGATATTGTGCCGTTGTCCTTAAAGCAAGGGATAATTTTCACACCAAAGATTGAACAGCTTTCACGAAATCGTAGCGGAGAAAAATCTGCTTTTCGCTTTTTGCCTTCTTCAGCATTATTATCTAACTAAACGAAGCAGTTCTTCCATTTGACACACTCAGAATATCAAATAATGAAGTCATGAAGTGTATCAAATAACGTCACTTTTAACATTTTCACTAATCGAAAGTGACGATAGTAGAAATCGCAGTACATGTAATTACACCTTTTCGTTAAATCTGTTTTATTAAGCTCCATCTCCTCCAGGTATGTCGTATCAATATAAATATTCTAGAATACATGCTCGTTGATTTTTCGTTTGAGACGAGTTTTACCTGGTACACATAACTTTCATGTAAGAGAATAAAGTATACTTACCATTGTCAAAGTTTTATAAACCTTATAGTGAAGTATGCGTTATGTAGTCAACAGAACACCCGAGGAACTCAAAAGTGAAAGCTAATCTGGCATTGTCGCAATGCATATTATTCATATCCCTAAATAGCCGCACCCTGCCGGTATTATATCAATTGTTTTACCGAAAACTATTGAATTCGCTTTGGTTTAATCATTGGTCAAGTTTTTGCTCCCCGCAAAAGCACACAATAACGTGCCTTGACCCGTTAATCTTCATTGGTTTTCAAAGTTAATTTGTTCTTCAAAAGTCATTCATTCTAGAATGTATGTTTGTTGATTTTCCGTTTGAAACGAGTTGTATCTGCTCCACATTACTTTCATGTAAGTGAATTGAGGTACATTTACCGTTGTTAAAGTTTTAGAAACCTTTCAGTGAGGTATGCGTACTACATTTGCGATAAAGAGCATTGGCCGCTTTCTGAAGTCAACAAAACACTCGAAGAACTCGAAAGCGAAAGCTAATCTGGCGTTGTCGCAATGCATATTATTCACATCCCTAAATAGCTGCGCCCTGCTGGTATTATATCCATTGTTTTACTGACAACTATTGAATTCGCTTGGGCCTCATCATTGGTCAAGTTTTTGCCCCCAGCCAAATAAAACAGCAATGTGCTTTGACTTGTTGATCTTCATTTAGTTTTTAAAGCTAATTCGCTCTTCAAAAGTTGGTAAAAAATTCCTCGCAATAGACATCATTTCACATTGCCCACATAAATGAAAAGTAGATACTTGGTTTTCAAAAAGCCGTTAGATGTTTCGTTTCAGTTTCAAAATTAACAAGTCCTGGCCCGCAACAGAAACATCTAAATTACACTATAACACAATGTACTTACCAGTAAGGCTAATTTCAGCGCCTTGAGACTGAATAAGGCTGATCAAATGCTATCGTTTTTCTTTCGGCCCTTTAACTGCCGCTGTGGATCGTGATGGCCTGGCCCGCACGAGGAAGACTCCTAGCTGTTTCCTTGCAATCCAAACGTCCCTATCTGTGCATCATAGGTGAAAAGAAGCGCATTAAACGATAATACTTTATCTAATATTGTGCCGTTGTCCTTAAAATAATGGTTAACATTTTTCACAAAAAATTCTGCAGCTTTAACCAAATCGTACCGTGCGTAATCTACTTTCTGCTTTTTGCTTTTTTTCAGCATTATTATCTAACTAAACATAGCAGTTCTCTCATTCGTTTGACACACTCAGAATATCGGAGGATGAAATCATAAAGTGTATCAAATAACGTCACTTTTAATAATATTTTCACCAATCGAAAGTAGCGATAGCAGAAATCGCAGTGAAAGCGAAAGCTAATCTGGCGTTGTCGCAATACATATTATTCACATCCCTAAATAGCTGCGCCCTGCTGGTATTATATCAATTGTTTTACTGACAACTATTGAATTCGCTTGGGCCTCATCATTGGTCAAGTTTTTTCTCCCAGCAAAATAACACAGCAATGTGCCTAGACTTGTTGATCTTCATTTAGTTTTTAAAGCTAATTCGCTCTTCAAAAGTTGGTAAAAAATTCCTCGCAATAGACATCATTTCACATTGCCCACATAAATGAAAAGTAGATACTTGGTTGTCCAAAAGCCGTTAGATGTTTCGTTTCAGTTTCAAAATAAGCAAGTCCTGGCCCGCAACAGAAACATCTAAATTACACTATAACACAATGTACTTACCAGTAAGGCTAATTTCAGCGCCTTAGACTGAATAAGGCTCGATAAGACGATGATGAATAACCACAGTTTTTTTCGTACGAGATGAGATTTGTCAGTCAGCAAACGAAGAATCGTAAAACTTCCGTCCAGTTAAGAGACCATAGTTCTGCAAATGAACGAAGGACAAATTCCTAGATTGTTGTATGCAAAACGAAATTGACGTATAATTTGATAAATTATTATAACGAAATTGAATTAAACTCGTTTAGAGAGCCGTTAAGGTTTGCAGTTTGAGTCTACGAGCAAGAATTTGTGGCAACATCCTTCATGGATCTTACACTGAGCTTTGATCTTGTTGCAATCAAACATTTGTTGGAATTTGCTTCTCAAATCTAGATTACAAGTGATTTACACTTACTTCTTTAACGATTTCTGTTTCTGTTTCTCTTTAAGGAACTGTTGAGGGAACACGTCGTCGTTTTCAGTCAGCAAAGGCACTGCTCAGAAGCAACCATGCACGAAAGTTCAACCAATTTGCATATCGCAGCATCTCTGATGACATTGTGATGACTTTTAAGTCAGCAGCAGACAGATTTGCGCCTGATCTCATTAAAAAAGAATCCAGGCCATTCAAACAGCAGACGACAAAATTGTAGATAGGGGTAGGGTTAGGAAGAGGAGGATCATGGAAGGAAGTTAAGTCGTTTCGTACCTAAAATTCTAGACAACCAGGGATATTAAAGGAAGAGTCATTCTTATAGCCTGGGTGGGCTGTAGGAAATTTGTTTTCTTAGGGGAGAGGGTGGGATCGCATGGGGGAACGGAAGGTCGTCGAAAGTCGTCTCTGACAGAGTTAAAAAGAGGACTATAGAAGATTGACTGCACATTAGGGGGATCAATAGAATACCACGGAGCTTCATGGAGGGAACAAGTAAATTTTATTGTTACAAAACCAAAATACTCCGCTCCACACGACTGGTGGGGGAGTCACCGATTTCAAACCGCAAGAGCTTTGGTAGAGTTTAAACGACAATTAGCATCGTACATGGCCCATTCTACGTTAAACAAATTATTACACTAGGAAAACAGTTTTCATCAGAATAATAAGTATATTCGCATTTAAGTCAACTGAAAACGTCAAGTTCTGCCCTTACAGGTAAAGCTATTCAAACAAAAACCTACCATCGCTATACCTAATACAAATTACAAAAGCTTTTCAACACAAAGGAAATCAGTTTTTTGGTTGGTACTTTTCAGAGGATTGAAAAGGAAATTTTTTTATCCATGTCTGTTACTGCGAAAGTATGTAGAAAACTTTACATATTTGAAACCCATTCATTCAGATTTAATAAAAATATTATTTTATAAAAAGACGTGAAGAAATTAATTCACTCTTTAGTATAATGGTGATCTGCATGAAAAAGCATAAAGTTGAAAATTCACCTTGTTAAGTGTTTATTGAATGTTCTTGGGCCTTGATTCAAGGCTGGTAGCCATCACAAAATCGAAAAATTACTTTCTGTCATCAAATATTTGCTAATTAAATTTCAAGTCATTGCTGGATTTTTGCCACCATTTCCAGCCAATTTACAATGGTAATAGGACTGAGTGGAGTCTAATTCCATCTGTTGTTATCATACACGTGATTAACAAACTTAGACAAAAAAGAAGAGACCAATTTGTCAATCTGATGATGATCAATATGATTAGAGAAAGAATTGGACGACAAGAAGTCCTGTTACCAATTAATATTAATTGCTACAATTTCCGAAAACAGCAAATACATTTAGGTCAAATATCCCTGGTAGAGACAATGTCTAAAGCAAAAAATATGTCTCCATTTTGGAAATTCTTAATTTTTTTTGGATAAGTGGTTGTTGCTATGGTTATTGTGATTGACTCCGTGATTGGTGGATTTGGCTGAGTGGACTTGTATGATTCGTTGCTTCAACTGTCCAATTACAGGTGTCCGATTACAGCCAACTGTCCAATTACAGCTGTACAGAATGAGAAGTAAAAAATTAAAGCAGCTCATGCACCAATCACATTTGAAGAAAGTATAATGGTTGTGATTATTGCCTAAATAGCCTGTTCCAGACATTCAGTTGGTAAAACAAAGTGTGATAGTAAACAGAGCTATTATAGCAGAGAAGTGAAAAAGCGAGGGAGGCTTGGGTTGTGTCACTTAATGAACCCCACCTGACCCAACCTCTCTTCCTGTTTCACTTTTTCACTCCAGTCTTCACTCCCTTTTACTAACTGAACGCCTGGAGTGAGCCAATGCCTGAAACGACCTTACATCAATTTAAAAATTATTTTTGTATTGTCTGTGTCAAATTAACATAATCTTATTTCATAAAGAAGGTTAGCAATAAATTTTGGCCACCCAAATTTACAGTACCGTCTATTTTCTCTGCACCCATTGATTAAGAAGATTTTTTCATGTCATTCAATAGTTTAGCCAAAATGGCGTAGGTATCTCTTCCATTCTTTAACCGCGATTCAGCGTACTGGATAAGACTGGCTTGCAGGCTCAACACCCTTTGCCTATTGTAACGGATCACCTATATTTAAATTAAAAACAAAAAAAACAAAAATTAAAATCAATCGAGTAAGCACATTGTCTACTGTAGTTAGAGCCAAATGACAATTTCTTTTTATGTGCCCCTAACAATTATCTAGATCATCTGACATTTCTCCTCTGTTTATTACGCCGGCGCAAAGGATTCATTGTAAACCACGGAAAATGGTCGAAAATCAAATTGTTGATGAGCGATTTTGCCACTTTGGCATCTCAGAGGTTAATGGTACTTGCTCATCACTTTCGAGTTAGCCAGTCAGTGTGCACGAAAAACACTATTCACTTGTGTGGTATAAACTAATTTTTTTGATATTCAGGTTTTAACATGAAAATGGCACAAATATTCATGTTATTGCTTGATATGTGTCTTACATGGATGACTTTTTGTTGTAGTTTGGTTATTTTTGGCTTTTCTTTTCTTTCATTTTTAGATTTGCAGTGATCCTGAGCTTTTCTCAGGCTGTGATAATGCTCTCATCCCACCCCACCCCAAAAGATAATAATCACCTCCTTTTCCTTTCCCTAACCCCACCCATAAAAGGAAGGCCGGTATCCTTTACAGAGTTAAATAAGATACGAGTTTTCCAATACATATTTCACATACCTTAATTGGCAGCATCCATGTATCTGGAATAAAGTTCTAAAGAAAAACCTAATGTGATGTCATCAGTAGTGGACATAACATTCAGTGATTCCTGAAGAAAGAAGAGGACACACACAAATAAGACAAAACAAATTAAACTCTTGGAATTGAAAAATACTGCCAGCAACACTAGATCCTGTCTAAAAATACTACCATACCTTGACACCAATTAGTGCATTTGAAAAAGGCACAAAACTCAGGTGAAGCTAAAAATAGTTTTTAAAATTTAGTTGTTACTGTAGCCGGCCATGACTTGCTAGGTTTTGAAACTAAAACTAAACATATACTAGTCTTCTATCTCAAAATTGATAAAGGATCAGGAACTTTCTTGTCGATTTAGTCATTGCGTATGTTTTGATGTTGGGGAAGTTTTACGAATGTATCTTGTCTACGACAACACCGTAGAAACAAACTGACAAAAACAACCCCACAGTCGATTGAGATGTTTTTCGAACTCACCGTTGTTTATAAAAAATTTTTTCCCTAATTTAGTAACCTTATACGCTCTTTGCTAGCTGTGCATTTAGAAAATCGCTGAATTGAGTATTTTCTTGGGGCTGTCTTTTGTTTGCTTTGTATCCAGAGAGGGAATGTAGAATGGTGTGCAAGTAAACCCCCCTTCCCTTCACCCCAGAACCCACTCCTACCGATTCGAGAATTTCTTTAAATATTTTCTTAAAGACTGGGGGGGGAGCTGGTGTGCTTTGCTTTCCCACTTTGTAACGTTTTTACTTACATCGAACTAAACAGCTCAGCTTACACTTAACGGATCAGCGCATAAATGTGACGTTTGCAGTTATCTACGCCACCAAAAAACACGCAATGTCATCGGATTACTATTTGTTAGGGTCACAATACGTAACACACTGGTTTTAATTTCGTGTTCCTGTTTACGAGTTGAAGGCTGGTTGCGCATGAGCCATTTTTGTTTCTTTTCTTGTGTGGTTGAAATTTTGACTCTTACACGGAAATCAAAACCGATTGTTTTACTTATTCCATAGATTCTTTGAAAAAAGATTATTAAAGTCTGTTAAAAAGGCTTTTTAAAATCTCATGTTTTATCCTTGTTGCTGCTGTGAAAAGGAGTTTGATCAAAACATTCTTGACAATATTTTAAATTCGATTGTTGTAGTAATCAAGCCAGGCACCAGCGTCAGAAGGTTGCCTTTTATTTCGGTTTTTTTCTTGAGTTAGGAATCTTAGAATGATTTGTATATTAATGCCCCCCTCCTTCCCCCCTTCCCCCCCTCCTCTTCACCTGATGGGGGAATTTTCTGGAGAAATACCCACAGGACCGTGGACCCAGGGAGGGGTGATACCCCATACCTGAAGGTGAACAACTCCTTTAGTCTCCTCGTTTTAGTCAATCAGTCCTTGGTCATTCTGAAAAAAGGAGTTTGATCTAAATTTGATCTAGATAGAGAGTTTGATCTAGATCTTTGATCTAAACATTCGATAACAGGACAATAAAACATTGTTGGCCTCTGTTCAAGATTTCACATTTTCTTGCTTGATGGATGTCACGCCAGATATGCGTACAGTCAGCAAATCACCAAAATTTAGTATTTCCCCGATGCTGTTTTATTATCTACTTTCCATTTATGTGGGCAACGTGAAATGGTGTCTTATGCAATGAATTTCACACCGAATTTTGTAGAGCGGATTAAATGTATTTGTTGTTTTCGGAAGTTATAACAGTTATGATTAATTGGTAACAGGACTTGTTGTCATTGAATTCTGTCTGTAATCATACTCATGATTGACAAATTGGACTCCCACCTTGCAGTCATCAAATTTTTTCAATCACTTGTATGATTACAGATCAAATTGGACTCGACTCAGTCCTATTACCATTATAAATGGGCTGGAAATGGTGGCAAAAATCTAGCAATGACTTGAAAATTAATCAGCATATATTTAGTGACAGGAATAAATTTTTCAATTTTTGTTAAGGCTACCAGCCTTGAATCAAAGCCCCAAAACATTCAATAACCACTTAACATGGTGAATTTTCAACTTTATCTTATTTCAGATCTTTTACTGCAGATCACAATTAAACTGAAAAGTGAATGAATTTCTTTACATCTCATAAAAGAGTATTTTTATTAATTTCGAATGAATGGGTTTAAAATGTGCACAGTTTTCTACATACTTTCAGAGTATTGGACACTATGGAAAAAATTCCTTTCCAATCCTCTGAAAAGTACCCAAAAAATTGATTTCGTTTGTAGTGAAAAGCTTTTAAAATTTGTATTAGATATAACGATGGTAGGCTTTTGTTTGAATAGCTTTATAATTACCTGTAAAGGCAGAACTTGACATTTTCAGTTGACTTCAACGCAAACATACTTCTTATTGCAAACATACTTCTTATTGTGATATTTAATTATTTGTTTTATCTTAGAATGGGCCATATACAATGCTACTTGTCTTTTTAGCTCTACCAAAGCTCTTGCGTCTCGAAATAGGTGACTCAAGCAAGCGGCTAGGAGTCTTCTTCGTGCGAGCCCAGCCATCAAGATCCACAGCGGCAGTGAAAAGATCGAAAGGGAAACGATAGCGTTTATCAGCCTTAGTTGTTCCTCAAGGCACTGAAATTAGCCTCGCTGGTAAGTGCATTGTATAGTGTAATTTAGTTGTTTCGGTAGCGGGCCAAGACTTGCTAATTTTAAAACTGAAACTAAACATCCACCTGTTTTTGGACAACATTAAGAAATACATTAGTCTTCGATCAAGAGATTGTGGTTTAATGCGCTTGTTTTCACCTCTGATGTACAGATCAGGACGTTTGGGTTGCAAGCAAACGGCTAGGAGTCCTTCTTCGAGCGAGCCCGGCCACACGATCCACAGCGGCAGGGAAAAGATCGAAAGACAAACAATAGTATTTATCAGCCTTAGTTGTTCCTCAAGGCACGGAAATTAGCCTCCCTGGTAAGGACATTGTATTATAGTGTAATTTTATTAATTTAATTGTTTCTGTAGCGGGCCAGGACTTTTTAATTATGGAACTGAAACGAAACATCCACCTTTCTTAGGACAACAGCAGGAAATACAGTACTAGTCTTCGATCTTGAGATTGATAAAGGATCATGAACTTTCTTGTCGATTTAGTCATTCTGTATGTTTTGATGTTGGAGAAGTTTTGCGAATGTATGTACGAGGACACCGTGGAAATAAACTGACAAAAACAACTCCGCAGTCGATCAAAGATCTTTTCGAATTCACCGTTGTCCACAAACACTTTCCCCTAATTTTGTAACCTTATATGCTCCTATCTGGCGGTGTATTTTGATGAATAAATTATAAGTTGTGTTGTTGCTGAAGATTGTGAACTTTATACTGAACTGTTCGTTCGAAAGTTTTTCCTTCGGTGAAAGACTCTCAATTTAAAACTTTATCCTTGTTTGCTCCAACAATTGTTTCAATGCGGTTCAAAAATAAAATTTGAGTGGAACATTCTAGAAGAAGACATGCGAATATGTTTGACCTCTGTTCAAGAGCTTATTCCAATTACTTGAAATTTCACACCAGACACGACTACACTTAGAAAATTGCCAAATTGAGTATTTTCTTAATGTTGTCTTTTGTCTGCCTTGAATTCAAAGAGGGAATGTGGAATTGTGTGCAAGTAAACCCCCCTTCCCTTCTCCTCAGAACGCACTCGTGCCGATTCGAGAATTTCTTAAAATCTTGCCTTAAGGACCGGGGGCGAGTTGATGTGCTCTGCTTTTTATAATTTTTTTACCTACATCGGACTAAACAGCTCAGCTTACACTTAACGGTTCAACGCACAAATGTGACGTTTGTGGTTATCGACGCCAATCCAAAAGACTCAATGTCATTGGCTTATTATTTGTTAGGGTCACAATACGTAACACACTGGTTTCACTTTCGTGTTCTTGTCTACGAGTTGAAGGCTGGTTGCGCATGATCAATTATTTGTTTTTTGTCTTGTCTGGTTGAAATTTTGAGGCTTACACGGAAAATCAAAACCAACTGTTGTACTTACTGCATAGATTCTTTTTAGAAGATTTTTACAGTCTGTTAAAAAAGCTTTTTAAAATATGTTTTATCCTTGTTTCTGCTCTGAAAAGGACTTTGATCAAAACATTCTTGAATATAATTTAAACTTGATTGTTGTAGTAATCACTTAAGGCACGCGTGCCTGAAGGTTGCCTTTTTATCCGCCTTTTTCTTTAGTCTATGCTGTTACAATGGTGGTTATATTAATGCCCCCCTCCCCCCCTCCCACCCACTTTCGCTGCTAAACGAGTTTTCTAGAAAAATACCAATAGGACCGGGGAAGGGGTCATATCTCTTACCCTAAGGTGAGCAAACCCTTTGTTGTCCTCATTTATGGATTCGTAAATTGCCCTCCTGAAAAAGACTGATCAAAACATTCTATAATAAATTCATAATATATAAATATAATACATTCTATAAATAGGAGAAAGAAATATTGTTGACCTCTGTTCAAGATTTCACATTTTCTTGCTTGAAAAATGTCACGCCAGATATGCGTACAGTCAGCGATTCACCAAAATTTAGTATTTCCTTAATGCTGTTCTATTATCTACTTACCATTTATATGAGCAATATGAAATGGTGTCTAATGCGAGGAATTTTTCCACCGACTTTTATGAGGGGAATTTAAATTTGAAAAACAATTAAGGTTACTGGGTCGAGGCACATTGTTGTGTTATTTTTCTGCGAATTCAGTAGTTGTTAGTAAAACAATTGACAGGATACTTGCAGGGTGCAGCTATTAAGAGCGGTGAATAAGGTGCATTGCGACAAAGCCGGATTAACTTGCGTTTTCAAGTTCGTTTAGTGTTTTGTTGACTATAGAACTTGGCTTACATTCGTTGCCGCAAATAAAGTATGCATACCTCTCTAAATGTTTTCGTAACTTTGACAACAGTAAATATACCTAAATTCACCTTCATCAAAAGGGTTAGTAGCAGATACAGCTCCTCTTAAGTGAAAAATTCATAAGCGAACTTTCGGCGCAAAATTATTATGTTGATGCCATATTCGATGTTAAGAGATTAGACAATTATTTAGAGGAGAATGAGCTTGATGAGATTGTAACAAGATGAAATTTCATGTCGATCACTGTGATTTCTTCATCGTCCTTGGCACAAGTTACTCTAAATCAATGAAAAAGTTATTGATGTTATTTTTATACGCTTTATGATTCTTTCTGATAGTCAGAGTATATCAACTGAACGAATGAATTGCCATGTTAAGCAGGAAAGCAAATTTAAAATAAGGAAACGCGGATAATCCTCGCTTCAATTTTATGAAAGCTCCAGACATTTTGGTGGGAGAACTATCTCTTGTTTTCAGAGTTCTTTGAGAAATACCAGTTGCGGAAAGACTGCAACAGCTGAGCAAACAAGACTTCAAAGCATATGAGATGCTGTGTCCGTGAGATCACGGAGGAATAAACAGCAACACAAAGTAAATTCCTTGAATCACTTACTCTTTTCATTAAGTGTCTTCTTCAGTGGCCTTATTCCAAATGTCAACACTTTATAATAGGTCGCGTATTATTTCGTATGGATCTCGTGGCTTAATCTGGGGAAAGATTTTCTACTATGACTATATTCATCGAAGTCTGCCCTTCATTTTGACTTTTCTTCAACGATCAAATCTTTCAGGTGAGAGCAACCAAACGCACCCAAGAGAAACTTAACTATCTTGTCTCAATTGACGCAACCCAGTAACCTACCCAGTAAAGTAATTACTTTAGCGAATCAAGAGAAATGGCCTGGTGGTATGAAATCATATTCATCCGATCAACGCTTTAGAAGTGTTGTCCTTTGTATTTGAAATTTCTCGAAGTTTTTTTTGCTGGTCAATTTAATCTTCTGGATTACCCCCTCTCAAGTGAGCCACGAATTTTGTACACTTTGGAAAGGCGAAAGAAGTTTGGAAATAATCTTGACTAATGGGTCACAGCACATCAACAAACTACACTCAATACTTCTCAACTTCCATGTAGCCCTGCGTCTGTTCAGTAAGAAATCACAGATGAAATCAAAATGTGGTGAGAACAAAAAAGTGGCACACGAAGCGCAGCCGAGTGTGTCACTGATGTTCTTACCACGTTTGTGATTTTTTCTGTGATCTATTACTGTAAAGAACTAAGGCAACATGGATTATATTTGTTTTATATAATAAATGCATTGTCCTCCAACAGATAATAGGTAAGAACCAAACACGATGCCTGCCCTTTTCCCTATGATATTTAAAAAAAAACCCTTCGGATACTTTTACCGCTGGTGCAGCTTGAAAAGCACGCGATACTAAATTGCTCATCCTTTGATTGCAGACAGTTCAAGTGTTCCCAAGGTTTCTCAAAGTTCTAGAACGGTATGTATTATCTAACTCACTGATTCCAAGTAACCTTTTAAACGGAAGTCAGTTGAGTGACATGAGACTTACGCATTCACGGGAAGGTTAAGATTGAAAAAGGAGACGTGATAATTAGAGTGGCAGGTTTGTGGAGAGATTGTTCGAAGTTTGTGACGTGGTGAACGTTGATGATAAACAATAAAACAAGGATTGGACGATTGAGGGTAGAGTGTACCCCAAAGGCTCGGTACAAATTTTCTCTGAATCTATTTTTGTTTCCGATCTTTAGCATCAGAGTGATCATTTCTTTCCTTTCGCCGAGAAACCACGGGTTACGATTTCACGCAAATTAAAGTTAACTGTCACGTTCGGTGTGTATCATCATCATCATCGTCATCATCGCTCGTTAGGCCACATTCCAGCTCCTCCACCTCACTTTGCCTCTTCCTCTTTCGACAGTCCTTCTCCAAGTGGTCATTGGTCTCCCTCTTATCTTTGGACCTGGTTTCCACTCTAATGCCGTAAAACGGTCGTTCGCACCCTCTCTCCCGAGTACGAGTCCTAACCAGTTCCACCTTCTTCTTCGCACCTCGCAGCTAATTTCATTGATCTCTGCCATTTCAACAGCTCTCTTATTTGTCATTCTATGCTGCCATATAATCGTCAGTTTCCGTCTTAGGCATTGACACTGGAAACTGTTCAGTTTTCCTTCACCGATCTTGGTAATCTTCCATGTTTCCCAACCATAAAGCAAAACCGGTCGGACTAAGTCTTAACAGGCCTATCTTGGTTCTCCTCCTTATCCCTCTGGCTGCCCACACCTTCCATAGCCTCTGGAATGCATCTCGTGCTTTTTGCGGTCTGTTCCTAATATCTCCACTGCGTCTACCTTCTTTGTCCACAATGGCTGCTTCTTCCGTCAATCTCCGTGTCTTCACACCCAAGTCTTTAAACTTGGATGAAAGTAGAGCGATGTCGTCCGCAAAATCAAGATCCTCCGACACTGTTGTTAAATTCCATCCTATCTCTCTTCTCTTGTCTGCTGTTGTCTTCCTCATGATCCAATCCATGGCCAGTAAGAATAAGAATCCTGACATAACACATCCCTGCTTTACTACTGACTAAATCTTGAACCAGTCTGATATCTCACATCCGTCGATTACGGCGCAATTAAACCCTCCAGATATGCCTACTATGACGCTCACCATCTTGCGCGGAATTCCATAGCTCCCCATGATGTTCCACAAGCTTTCTCTGTGAACCGAATCGAAGGAAGTGGTGGAAGTCCACTAAGTGCGTGTACAGACTCGCACTCCAGTCGTTTACCTGCTCTGAGATGTTAATTTTTTAATTATAAGGATCTGTTCAGTTGTACTGTCATTTGGTCTAAAGCCAGCCTGCTCTTTTTGAAGCGTCTTGTCTACACCTCTCTTGATCCACCCTAGCAGCATCCTGTGGAATATTTTACTGATGATGGGTAGCAAAGTCACTCCTCTCCATTTGTTGCAATCACGAAAATCACCTTCCTTCATTTCCATCTATTTCCTCAATCTACTCCAGTTCTCCTGTTTCTTCATTCTCTCCCACTGGATTTGTTGGGTCATGTCTGTTTAAAATTTCACTCAAATGCTCAACCATCTCTGCAATCTTTCTTTTGATTCTGTCTCAATCATCCCTTGTTTGTCTTTCACACATATTTTTTGCCTCCTCCGCTCTTGGTTATGCTGTATAGCTCGATTAAGGCGCATTAAAATCCTTTGTATATGCCTACTATCACGCTCATTATCTTGCGCGGAATTCCATAGCTCCCCATGATGTTCCACATGCTTTCTCTGTGAACCGAGTCGAAGGATGTCTTAAGCACCTCCTGTTTGTCTTTTACACCTACTTTTCGCCTCCTCCGTTCCCCGGTTATTGTCCTGGCTATGCTGTATAGCTCCTTGTTTCTACCATCCTCACCAGCCTTTTCCCCTCTCCTCCAACCAATTCCTCTTATCCTCCCCAGCACTATGTTTCACTTCCTTTTCTTTCGCACTATACTCCTCTCTCCATCGCTGTTTTAGTCGTTCCGTTCACGCACCCTCTATTTTAAGTTTTGCCTCTTTCCCTTCCTGAATTTTTCCCGCCGGCTTTGGCCCAAGAGCGTCATTACGGCCCCAGCAGCAACACCCCCGGTTTGAGTTGTATTGTCAATGCATCCGGCTTCTGTAACATGTGTTTCTTTCTACGGGGCAGGGTCGTTAACCTTGCGTCCATCCTCCAACTTGAGGTCCAGGGGATCACTCTTAGTCTGGTTTTTACCTTTCGACATGTTCGGCATGGGTGACTCTACCAGGAGTGTAGGACTGCAGCCAATCGCATTGGCTGCAGTCCTAATTTCAATAGATAGATAGATAGGATAGAAATAATCCTATTGGGTACTAACATAGCTATGGTTTTAATAGGATGTAACTGATAATGGCCACTGTGTTGAAGTACACCACAGAGCAACTGAATTACTACAGGATTTGTTACGTTGTCACTGACATACTAACTGAGGGTCTGCGAACCATCCTCAAACAAGAATGGGACAATCGATACAAGACAACAACGGGAGAATGGAAAGATCAACCCAAAAATGGAATGGACTTCTGGAATGGCGAGTCTACTCGAAACAGAAAAAGAAACGCTGGGCTGTTGACAAATTACTTCTCACACTGCAACTCTGATTGACAACATTTTTTCTAACCATGTCGAGCACAGTTATTTGAAGTCTGGACTATTAATAACGGATATTTCGGACCATCTGCCTATCTTTTCCATTTGCTTCGATCATAAGTGTACCCGCGAACACCAAGAGAACATATTTGTCCGTGACAAAAGCGAGCTAAACATTTCCAACTTCCTAGAGGAATTAGATTGTATTGATTGGCTCAATATAGACGGGTATAATGATCCTAAAATCTGCTACAGCAAATTTCTTGAGCGATACACTAAAGCTTACGAAACACATTTTCCTTTGAAGAAACTGAAGCGTCGCCTTCACTTTAGGAAACCGTGGATATCCCAGGGCTTACTTAAATCTGTCAAGCAGAAAAACAAACTATACAAGCAGTATATTTCAAAACCCCTCTCTCTGGAACGAAGCGAAATATAAAACATATAAGAACAAACTGAATCACTCCCTACGAATCGCGAAACGTTTATATTATGATAAGAGGCTAAGCGAGTCAAAATCCAATATAAGAGCCACTTGGCGTCTGCTTAATGAGGTCCTAAACAGCAAGAAATTGAGACCTAAACCCAACTCTGTGTTTAAGGTTGATGATCAAGATATTTCTGGCCCAATGGAGATTGCTAATCGATTTTGTCATTACTTCAGCAATATTATACCAAACCTCGCTAAACGAATTCAATCTACGACCTCGTATAAGAATTTTCTTCCTGGTCATTTCTCTCAGTCAATGTTCCTAAATTTAGCAACTCAGGAGGAGATTATAGATATCGCATCTACGTTTCCGGCGGGAAAATCGGCTGGGTATGACAATATCCCTATGTCTATCATAAAGCGATCTATATGCAGCGTTTCCTCTCCATTAACACACATTGTAAATCTCTCCATTACTCATGGTATCGTTCCGGATGAATTGAAAATTGCTCGTGTCATACCTATTTTTAAATCAGGTGACAAAGCTCTCTTCAGCAACTACAGACCTATTTCTGTTCTACCGTGCTTTTCAAAGTTTTTGGAACGAATAATTTACAACCGTATTATAAATTATCTCAATGACTCCGATGTCTTATGTGATAATCAATATGGCTTTAGAAAAAATCGCTCTCCTAGCCTTGCGCTTATCGATTTGTGTTTGCAGCAAACCGGCTCTCCTTGAATTTAGCCAAGACTAATTTTATGGTATTCAAGCCTTGGAAGAAGCAATCCTTTGAATTTCAAGTTTTCATAAATGAGCAGCCTACTCTTCGTGTTTCTGAGACCATGTTTTTGGGTGTTTTATTAGATGACAATTTGACCTGGAAATCGCATATATCCTTAACAGCAAATAAATTATCCAAATCTATAGGTATTATTCATAAATCTAGGTTTTTTTTTTCTCTACTCACTCCCTTCGCACTTTATACAATTCTATGATCCTTCCATATTTGTATTATTGCAATTTAGCTTGGGCTGGTACCTATAAGTCAAACCTTCAAAGAATTGTAACCTTACAGAAACGTGCGTTAAGATTAGTAAGCAATTCTACATACATTGCCCATACTGGCCCTATTTTTAAGGAACTTAAACTCTTAAAATTTCATGATATCCATTTGTTTCAATTAGGTACTTTTATGTTTTCATTCGAGAACTCTACACTCCCTTCCAAATTCAATAACTTTTTTTTACTGAATAGTCAAATCCACAATTATAATACAAGGAATGCTCAGTTTGCCACTGTGCAGAACGAACACCAGGAAGTTTTCAATTTACTTTCAAGTCCAAACTTTTACAATTCGCTAAATTCTGACATAACTAGTTCTCCCTCCTCCCCTTCTTTTAAAAGAAAGCTTAAGGAATTTCTTCTCTCTAGGTATTAGCTTCTGTAAGGCAGTAATTCTTAACTAACTTACTTAATATGAGTGTGCGTGTGTGTGTGTGTACGTGTGTGCGGTCAAAGTTAATTACCATAAGTCCATATTGTAATTCTAATATAAGATTAGTTATTTTAAGTGAGAAAGCCTGACTTGTTATAAGCCTCGTGGTTTCTTTCAGGTTTTCTCGCCATTTATTTTCTGTCATCAATTTTCTTCATTTTTTTTTCCATCTGTAAATGTCGTATATGGCAAATAAATATTGTATTGTATTGTAGTGACAACCATGAAGAATGGCGATAGAGCTGAATGGGATTGTACCATGCTGTTTTACGCTGTCCTGTATTCAGATTGCATATACTCTCTCAATCCATCAATTAGATCAAATGTGGACGACCTAAGGAAATTTCGAAATGAAGAATTTGCACATACGCCTCGGGGCCAGCTCTCCAACGGAGATTTCCAAACTGTCATTACAAAGGTTAAAACTGCATTCCACGCACTCGGTCTCCCGTCATTGAAAATCAACGAAGTTCAAAATCAGACAAACTTCTTAACGGAGGAGTTAAACGAAGTTTTAAGGAAGGTTGACGACTTGAAACAAGAAGTTAAGGACAAAGAAGAGGAACTTCAAGTGAAAGAAGAACAGAGGCTTGCCCTAGAAGAGCAATTACATTCCGATGTCTCTCCATTTTGTATTCTCCCTCCCAAACCTAGCCACGACATCGCTCGTCGGGAATCCGAAGTTGGTGAAGTTTTACAAAACCTCCAAACACTAAAAGACGCCAATGATGGGTTGAGCATACTGTATTTGTCAGGAAATCCAGGAAGTGGAAAATCTCAGCAGGCCCGTTTAGCAGCCAGGCGATTTTACGACGAGGTCGATCAAATACCTTCCGCTTCATTTGTCATGACGTTGAATGCTGAAAACTCAGAAGCACTTTTGAAATCGTATGTCATTTTCGCTCGACATTGCAATTGTCCCGGGTATGAAATAACAAACACTTACGGCTCCAAGGATTTGAACACAGACGAGAAGATTTCATATTTCAAGACCTTAATGAGTACAAAAATTGAGCTTTACGCTTCATGGCTGTTAGTAGTTGATAATGTGAGCAGCGAATCTCGTTCAACCGATTATTTGCCAGATGCAGACAGCGAGTTGTGGGCAAGGGGTCAGATGCTAATAACAACACAAGACACTGCGTCTATACCGTTGTCAAGCTCTTCCATACAAAATATCTCAATCAGCACGGGAATGCATCCTGATGATGCGTGCTTTCTGTTTAACCTCCTTTCTGGTATCTCAGATGCCAAGATGGAAAAAGAAATTGCGAAAGAACTAGACTACCAGCCACTTTCATTGGCAGCCGCAGCCACGTATGTGAGACAAGTTCGTCAGAATAAAGGAACCTCGAAATTTGGCTGGACCGACTATTTGAAGAAATTGGAAGAAGGGACACGAAGTAATACTGAAAGCATTCTTGCTGCAACAAATCCAGCCTATCCGTAGACCACGACCAAAGCAATAACAATCGCTGTCGAAATGGTGATGGAAAATGATATAGTTTTGCATCACATTTTCCTTTTTCTTTCAATGTGTGCATCACAGCCGATACTGCAAGACATTATTATCGAGTATGTTAAAACAACTGATGACGAATTTGAAGATGAAGATATGATAAGAACGAGGATGAGTCGATATTCACTGTTGCTAATTGAAGAAGAATCAACTGGTGTTCATATTCGAGTCCATGGTGTCGTTCTTGATGTTATTAAACCTGCGACAAAAGGTTTCGTAAAGGGTCAAAGCCACAAAGTGGTGTATGGCGCAGTAATGTCTTTCTCAAAATTTGAAGAGCTAGAATCTATTGTTTTGGGAACAAGAATAGTTCCCCATCTTAAAACGTTGAGTTTAAAAATTGAAGACATGTCACTCGGGAAAGGAATACCAGAAGCGACCGAAAGAGCCTTGTGTAATTTTCCAGATGGCCTTCGGAGCCTTAATGAAATGTGCCTAAACCACAGTGAGATTAGAGCGGCGCTAGTCTATGATAAATAGCTGTTAAAAATTCAAACGAAAAAGCTTGGATCTGAGCATGTTGATGTTGCAAGGTCTTACAACAATCTGGGTACTTTACACAAGGTTCTGGGCGACATAGATGAAGCAAAAGACTGCTATAAGCGTGCAATGGAAATTCGTCTGAAAAAGCTAGGAACTGAGCATGTTGATGTTGCAAGGTCTTACAACAATCTGGGTACTTTACACAAGGTTCTGGGCGACATAGATGAAGCAAAAGACTACCATAAGCGTGCACTGGAGATTCGTCTGAAAAAGCTGGGAACTGAGCATGTTGATGTTGCAAGGTCTTACAACAATATTGGTTCTTTACACAGTGAACTGGGCGACACAGATGAAGCAAAAGACTGCTATAAGCGTGCACTGGAGATTCTTCTGAAAACCCTGGGACCTGAGCATGTTGATGTTACAAGGTCCCACAACAATCTGGGTAATTTACACCTTAAGCTGGGCGACACAGATGAAGCAAAAGACTGCTATAAGCGTGCACTGGAGATTCGTCTGAAAAAGCTGGGAACTGAGCATGTTGATGTTGCAAGCTCTTACAACAATCTGGGTACTTTACACAGTGATCTGGGCGACAAAGCTGAAGCAAAAGACTGCTATAAGCGTGCGCTGGTAATTTATATCTCTAACTATGGTCAAGAACATGTAAGGACGCTAGAGGTCAGCAGGAACTTATCTCGGCTAAAACAGAAAAGAAAGATAGTTGATGACCCTGGAGCTGTTTTGGAAAAGAAGAAAAGAGACTCGTGTTAATAGTTTAGTAACTGTGCTGATTGATAGACGTTGTTGGTCTTTAATTTAGGTTTACTCGTTGTGTTTTCTTTGCACGTGAGAACTAAGACCGTTATAATTTTTTTATAATATCTTGCATATCTTTCCGATCTGGAAACTCACTCAATCGATATTTTTTTTTTTCTGAACAAGTAGTTCATTACTTTCTCATTTCTTAGGTTGCTACAAAAGGTTGCAGTTCTACGGATAACAAACAGTCAGAATATGCACCCAAGTAAAGAAATTTTTGAGTTGCTAATCAGTGCTGCTTTTTCAGAATCGTGCTCTTTTAAATCTATGATTTTTATTCATATTCATAAATAAGAGAGAATATCCATAAAAGCCGATCTAGCTTGAAAAATAGATTTCGCTGATTTCTTGTACATTGAAAGACTTTCATGTCCTTATTCTAGAACCACAATCCACTTCATCTGATCTTTAAAATTTATCAGGTTATGAGAGATTTTCTGATCACCCCAGCGAACACTCCTGGCGACCCATGTCGAGGCTCAAATTTAAGGTAACATTGGAGGTCGATTTTTCGAACACTGTCACGCCCTTTATAAAACAAAAACCAGAACGATTTAACAAAAACAATGATTTACTAGCTGAAAAAAGAGTAGAAATAGATATTATTAGATATTAGAACAAAATCCATGATATTTCGCTGTTCACAGAAAACGTATTAAAGTTTTTCACTTAACGCTTCAGTACTATATAATTGAAAAATCGAAAACTGCTGTTCACCTCCCGTTCCCGCTCCTCTCTTCCCCCTCCCTCCCCCCCGCCACTTGTGATCAAGGCCCACGTGAGCCTCAATTACTAGAGTCTGATCAGCGGTTCTCTTAAAGAAATAAACATCATTTGTTCCGAACTTCGTAGAAGGAAAATTCTCCGGATAAACTAATTTGCTAACATGCCACAGGATACTAAAAAGAAAATCCCGTTTCTTCTTCGTCAGTAGCCGTTTAACATCCAAGGTTGAGTGGAAGTAACCTCTCATTCTTGTGGAATCGAAGAGCGAACTTCGATAAAGATCTTAAACGACGCGATGAATGATGATTTTAGATATATGAAATTCATATATTTGCACTGCAGTGAAGAAATGAAATTAAGAGCTCCTCGCAGCTAAGAACACTACTGAAACGAATAGTTGAAAATAGGACCTGAAAAAAATTCAGGCTCGTACAAGTCCTTTTTTCAACTACTCGTTTCAGTAGTGTTCATAGTGACATGGTGAAGTCTCACAATGTACTGGCTCACAATTCCTAATACCCACATTCCTACAAACTCCTCTTTCATCTTGAAGTAAATTTTAAACGAAAGTTCAAGTTTTTTTTCATTGGACTTGAGGGTTGAAAATATCATTAATTTTTCTCATACAGGGCTCCCTCCCCTTCTCCCCAGTCAAAAATTTCTAATGAAAGCCTAGTTAAAGCCCGGATAGCGCTTGGGTGATCATTATCATGTCGTAAAGAAGTTACTTGCATGGGGATGGGGTTATTTATTGATGAAAAAAGTTAGTAAGATTGTTGTTCGTCTGAAGGTAGAATTGTAACATGTTTTACTTCTCCATAATATTTCGGGACACGAGTGAAAAAGGGAACAAATGCGGTATTAGAAACACTATTGGAAATCGAAATTTAAAATACTTTTTTTTCGGAGAGATGACGAAACTGATAAAGATCCAAATCCGACTAAGAATGAAACATTTTATTCTGAACTCGTAACTCTACATTGCACTCAAAGTGTATCTTTGATTGTAACGTATTACACTGTCCAAGGGATTGGATTTGAATTGTCTACGTGGGCGGTTTTATAGTTGAATTGCGGCCATTTTCTCCGTGATAACGCTTCCCTCGATGCCTGTAAGAAGTATTGACCCTTTCCTCTAATCCTTTTAGACCTTCCGCACTAGAACCCATCAATAGATACTGTATAACAAGATCCAAGTGACATTTTGATGAACTCGTGGATATAACGTGCAGAATATAATTGGTTATTTCTGTGGGTCAAGTCTAAGTTTACCAAAACAACCTTGACATTTGATTTCCACTCTCCCAACAAAGTGTCAAGAGGGAATGTTCAGTTGTTCACATTGTGATAAAAGGGCTATTGCGCAGTACATTATCGGTACAAAATTAGCCGTCATCTCTACAAGAGCTCTCCTTAATTGATTTGCCAAAACTAACATTGGGTTCGCATCCTATATAAGATATATGTATGCTCTCCCCAGACTTCCTAGGCCGCGTTAACGCTTTGCTTTTTCCTATGCTTTGCATATCCACGGGTAAAACCGGTGAAGGTAGGACTATAACAAAAAAAAATTTCAACTCAGATTATCTGAAGTCGTCAAACTATCTCCCTAGGCTTCAGAGTGACTGTTTCGAAGCTCCGCGTAAGTATGTGGTTCCGTGTTCCGTAACTGATAATGAGAATGGGGACTCGGAAACTGCAATTCTTTAATTTCCTCATAGACACGGATACTCATTGGATCTTCATATGCTGGATTGTTGTGTCCCCTGGTCTCAGACGTTGTTCGCTGAGGTCTTCTGAGGGAGGAAAGATAAAATGGCTGAGAAAGAGAGACACGAATCTTTAACTAGCTCGCATGTATCAAACCTTGCTATGTGATGCTATGTCATTCAAGCGAACGCGTCTTGGAACTCCGAAATAAGACAAAATCTTAACTTTGTTGATGCTTTACTCGGCCAAAATAAGAATATTTGTTTTATGCTTTGTGCGTGGGCTGTTGTGTAGTGGAGGTAACCTTTAGATGCCGATATCACAAAGGATCTAAGGAGAGGATATATCAAAGTTGGGAATTGCGGTGGTTTAATAAATAGTACGCAGGAACAACTGTTCGAGAGGTCCAAATTTAAGCCACGGTAAAGTCACAGTGATGCAATCTTGAGGACAATATGTTACTTCTTTTGTCGTCAATGTGATGCTCTCGACCATTAAATATTAAGGGAAACTGGCAAACTATCAGAGAAACTTGATGAATCGGCAAGGGAATGGGGAAGGGCGAAGAAGAGAATGGTTTTCAGCGATGAATAAACCTGGCATCCAGTACGATTAGTTAAATGCTTCCTGTTGTTATTTTACTGATATTGAGACGAGCTCTGGTAGTTTTGGCTTGAACGCTGTCAACACGTTACCCCACCATCACCCTTGCTTTGCTCACGCCAGTTCACCCTTCCTCAGCCTTTTCACCTCTTTTTCTTCCATTGCAATTCAACTCTATCGGTTTCTATTCCACTTTTGAAAAACCACGACGGCAGTAAAAATAACAGTAAGAAATTCTTATGGTGACGATAATGACAACCATAAAAAAAATGAAAATGATGCTTTTGACTTACATTCTTTGCTTCCACACACAAAAGATGGCGACAGCAACTATTACAATGACTGGTACAACTATTGCCATGGCAATGATGACATTGAGAAGGTGAGCTGATGTCCCTTGCCCATCGGCATTTGACGTTTTGGAATTTGCTGATGAAAATAAGAATTAGCAAGCGGTCAAATACGAATATTGTTTACAGCAGTACAAATAAATTCATCATAAGTCAAAATAAGACATCTAGTATAAATTTTTTAGAGACCTTCACAGTTTCCCTGCCATCTAGATGCTAACGCGCCAAACGTTGATGTCCCGGATGGACAAGGAACACAAGAAGTCTGCGCCTCTTTATCCTGGTAATGATCCACTGCGCATGCCTGGCAATCTGAGGTATTGTGGAAGTATCCAACAGGACAGCTCACTATAAATAGCAAAAAGGGACGATGATGTCTAAAAATGTTTGACCTATCATCAAACTGTTTGAGTCAGCCATTTCAGAGCTGTTTATAGCATCTGACTGCATAGCAAGGCAAGTGCATTGCCTTTTCGATACTTATATTACAATCATTCTTCATCCTCATGCGAGGAAACTCATTTTCAAGAGAAATGTTTTGTACGTTGATTCATCTAAAAGAATGACTTTTTGGTGCTTGGTTATGATATGCTTCCTTCGTTGAATTAATTACATCTTTCTTATTACTTACGATAGGGTCTAAACTTAGCCAAGTACTCCGTAAACATCTTGGGGCTTAAAAGCTATGGGAAGATTTTAGTTCTCCTTAAGTTAGAGTTAGCGCTTTCAATACGTTTTTTGAACTCACATAATTTTTCAAATGCCTTCTGCGAAGAAATTCTGCGCCTTTGAAAGATTGTTGATCTAGAGCAGGCAGCCAATCGTATAACACCTATTTTCTTAAATAAGCCAATTATAAAGCGGAAGTGAAATTGCTTTTATGGCCACTTTGGAAAACTCGGGCATTTTAGAAAATTTCATAGTTATAGGGAAGTACTTAGTAAACGTGAAATAAAAAATTATCTGGCTATTCTTTCATTTGCATCATGCATCTCACTGCTCTTGTTTGTCTAAAGCGATCAAATTATTTTTTAGAATACTTGCTTATGGAAAAGTGCCAGCGTAACCAACTATCTTGGACAAAATAAGAATCTTTTAAGCTAAGTAAGTTAACCAGTCACTTTGTGTTTTGAGATTCTTAAGGATTTTCTTGATAATAAACTCTGCTTACCACATTTGGAGCCTCTTAGAACCTGTCCACTATCACATAAAAGGCGCACGAAGCGGACTTGAGGTGGTTTTGAAGCATCGAAAACTAAGGAAATCCCACTGATATTAAGATTCACATTTGTTTTGTTAAACTTTAATAATAGGTTACTGGATATGTCTTCAGTTGTATGATTAAGATCAGCTGCAGTCGTGTTCTCGGGCAGTGGAACTTTCAAATCAAAACTAATGGAAAGTAAAATTCTTGATGAGAGCTGATTACTTCTTAAGTCTCTTTGTCGAAGTGTTCCTGTCTGGTATCCACATAGGAATCTCTCGACTCAGACTCCAGATGCAGACTATGGGGCCTCCACACCTCCAATTCTTTCTGCAAATGTTCCATATGTAATTATCGCCAGAAATCAAGGACATTTCGAGCCCGCTAACAATTATCAGCGGTATATCGTATTACACTCCGGAACAATAGAATATCAAGAGAATTCAATATGGCGGCGATCACGGCTCGATCTGCAAAGAAGAGTGTTTCGTACCATGACTTATACAATTTGAGCACCGCAGATCTTCTATTTGATGAAAAGAAAAAGAAAAGAAGACCTGCAAGTAAATCTTTGGGATTTTTCGAGGCAGAGCGATGACATGATGTCAGAATTTTGATTTGCTTTAATTTAATTTTCGCGCGAAGACTACTGAATTTGAATTCAATGCCTGGCATATTTTTATTCCGAAAAGGACCGAGAACTAATTTATTTCCCTGCAAGAACATAAACAAATATGGCCGATTCGAAGATCAGCGTTGCTCGTGTTTAACTATTTCAGTCATAGTTTTCAACATGGCGTCTCGTCACTTACTCAACATGGAAAATAAGGGATATTCTGGCGCGTTGGGAACTTTTTTGATGGGAGGAAATGGCAATTTTACAGGATATTTGGACGCTTCGAACTCTTTAGCAGTCAATTCGATCGAGAGCAGTTGACTTGATGCACTTTCCTGTAATAGGCGAGTGTTTGGGATGGAGAACGACGGATTTTGAAGAACTGTATGGCGACCTAGGTCAATGATCAATGACAAAAGAACTGGCTCGGGAAGTAAGTGGTTTTTGTTTATCGAGTCCCTGTGAGGTTTGATGAATAGCAGAATCAGTACTGAATATGTCTCGATCGAGAGCAGACGGGACCATGAGCTCCTGATTGTTATATTTTAGAAATTTTACAAATTTCCATACAGTTTCTCATATTATTTGGACGCCATTATGGACGAAATGCGCAAGCGCTGCCGCCATCTTGTCCAATATTTCTGCCGATGTTCAAAACATCTTTTCATAAGCTACCCAAGCCTCTAATGTTAGTAACGCCTTATTTATCAGGCCTAACAAGGTCAAAAAAGCTGTACAGGGCTGCTAACTTAATGACTAACTTTGCCTTTTTGGTAGTAACAATCTAGAGTCAGTAGCCATGTTGCCATAAGGTATTTTCCATGGATACAGCCAGTACTTTGTCATTTGGAAACCATCCTCTTGACGCACGACACAAATGGAACTCTGCTGATGATTTGTTCGCAAAGTGCGACAGGGTGGTTACCAAGCGCCGCACATCGAGCTACTGAGCTACTCAACGAGAAGGACTCGTAAGACAGAAATTCAGGGACGATGTGAATTTGGGTTACAGAGGAATGTTCAGAGAAATGGAAGAAAGGAGAAAAACAGGTATATTTTAATGTTGAAACAAAGTTTATGGTAGAGTAAAGAAATTGAGAATAACCAATGGCAAGGAGTAATGAAGGAATAGGAAAAGGGGACAGTTCAGTAATTGTATGGATTTACAGCAGATTACAGAGTACTGAAAAGAAAAACAGTGGGTTGGGAAAGTTTTTTTTAACCCTTTACACCCTAGATTCATATTTGTATTCTCCATACAGCTCTTTATACATTTCCTAAGGTGCTGACAAGGAGAATTTGTTTACCAATCAAAAGCTTCTTTTGTTGATGATCATTTCCTTTACACTCATGACCTTAACTTGTGATTTAGGTGTGATATTGTAAGGAGAAATTTGATGTTAGTCACTGTTGGGATATAAAGGGTTAATTTTCCATTTAAGTTTTTTTCTCCCAGTGAACTGGCAAAATAAAACAAAAATGATCAAGAAAACAACCCAACAAGAAACAGATCTTAGAGAAACTTCCTCAGGAAAGATTCAGTTTTTCTTGAAAATATTATTTTCTCTATAATTTAATATACTTTCTGGGAGACACTGTTTATTCTCATGTTTACATTGCATATTAGCCCATCTCAAGAATTAAAATTTTTAATGTTTTTCAGATTTTTTCAACTTGTTGTCAGCCACCTAGACTTTTCAAAAGATGAAGATTTGCAAAAGTTTTTGAAAGAGGCCAATGTGAGTTTTTCAAATAATAAGATACTCTTACAGATATTTGGCCATGATCCCTGTGAGTGTGGCTGATTTTTTCCACAAAATTTGTAAACTGACATACTATGGCAAAACAACACTTGATTTAAACTGCATAGGTATATTTTTCATAAAATCAACAATAATTATGACTATTTTCATCTTAAGGGGTCATAAATGTTTTAAAGATAAAATCAGTTGACACAACATCCACTGAGCCACCTCTAAGGAATTATGTAGAAATGGAGTGAAAATTGAACTACAATTCACTGCAATAATAAGCTCTTCCACCAGTCAATGTTGTAGAATGGTGTAAAACAATTAAAGAAACATTGTACATGAGAAGAAGAGTTAAAAGTAAGGAATATAATTGGTATGCTATTCCAGAATATTGCCATTTCAATGGTAGTGTGTTGACAATTTTCTTGCTGATTATATGTATATGCCTGGGGGATTTCTTTTGTAACAAAATGTCTGTTGCAACTTGGTAAAACTAAGTTTGATAATCATTATTAAACTCCTTGCTCTGAGAAATTAATCTCTTTTCAACTCAGTGATCAGTGGCTTAATGGCATCTCTCATGTTCATACACTTACAGTGTAAGGTATAAAGTTAATAAAAAAAAGTGTTTAACACTTTTTTTTATTACATAGCTTGCAGTGAGAAGCAAAGTGAAAAAGGGTCTTAGGACAAGTCTATATCATGAGCTGTGGATGATCTCAGGCATCATAGTCACAAGGTACAAAATGTTCCAGGATTTTTTTATGTTTTTTTGTTTTGTTTTGATTTTTTTATCTAAGAAGTCTTTGTTTAGTAAAATTGTGATATCACTGGATTATTGTTTAATTACATACAGTGTATGTCCCATTCAGGGCTGTAAAATATGAATAATTGTAGTTTGAATTGTGGTATACAGAGAGACTGTTTTAACCCTTCACACCCTAACATCAGTATGCATATTCTCCACACTGTTCTCTAAACATTTTCTAGGATGCTGACATTTCTAACAATCAAGAGCTTCTGTAGTCAGTGATCAGCTCCTTTATTCTCCTGACCTTAATGTTTGATTCAGGGGGGATACAGTAAGGAGAAAATAGATGTCAGTCACTCTTGGGGTTAAACTGCTGAATACTTGGTCCTTCTTTATCAGTGTGAACCCTTTAACTCCCAAGATCTGATTGTAAATTCTCCCCTCTAGCTGCTAGTACATATTTCCTTATAAGTTAGTTATGAGAACTTGATACTAGATCAAGATACAAGCTTCTACCTGACAAGTTTGAATATTCTGATTACCTGTTTGCTGAATAATGTATAGATATTATAGGGAGAAGTTTCATGTTAATCACTTGTGAGAGTTAAAGGGTTAAACCCTTTACAGGCCTCTCACCAGCTCATGTTGCTCCAGGCCTCATTCTCTCCTGCAGGTGAAGAAGCACTTTAGCCAAAGTGCAATTAACCCTTAAACTCCCAATATCTGATTTTCAATTCTTCCCTCTAGCTGCTACACATTTCCTTGTAGATTAGTTACGAGAATTTTGTGTTCAATCAGCATAACATCTTGTACCTGATGAGTTTGAGTATTCTGATCACCTGTTTGCTGAATAATGTATGGATACTATGGGGAGAAGTTACATGTTTATCAGTTCTGGCTGTTAAAGGGTTATAGAGGCCCTGCTCACAGATGACCTAACTTTTTTTTTTTTAATTTAACCATTATGAGAATAACTTGGCCTTCCTAGAAATACAAATAACTAGAAGTTGTTCCTCTTGGTTAGGATCTTGATGAAGAATTTCAGAAGAAAAGAGATTTTGTGGAGGAGTACACACCACTTACCAAGGAGACATATGGGGTCAGTAGTTGTTATATTTTTCCAAATAGAATCTTACTCCAGGGGTGCATTATGGTTCAGTCATTCTCTTTACTGTTTGCCATACAATTCATATGATGTTTGTTCAGAGAATTTGGTTTTGGATCATACATACAGTGTATGTCTCATTCAGGGCTGTGAAATATTAATTATTGTAGTTTGAATTATGGCATACAGAGAGACAGTGTTTTAACCCTTCACACCCTAACATCAGTATGCATATTTGGTTTTGGATCAACTAACAATCAGAGCATCTCTTGCTTGCTTGGTGTTGTATTGATGTGGTGAGGAGAAATAATGTTTTGGTCATGCATGGGTGTTTAAGGGTTGATGGTGTAAATGCTTCTCTCTCACCACGTCAGTCTTGGCTAGGATTCTCCACCCTGAGCTACTTGTGGGTGAAGGATAGATTACATTTACATGCATCTTGTTGGTTAATGCTTTAGGGGTCTTTTATGAGGGAAAAAAAGACCTGGAATTCCAAAATGCCAACTCTGCTGGAAACTGTGGTTGAAAAGCCAGAATGTCTAATTGTCAATAATAACATAAACAATTAAGTTATGGTTCTGTAAATTGGTTTTGTGCCAAACAGCACCTATGATGAGAACAAGGTTCTAGAGGAAAGTCAGATTTGGTTTTAGCTTCTAAGTAAGAGTTGACAATTTTGAGATTAAATAAATAAATGTTTTTCTACTTATGTTTTTTTGTAGAACTGCACCAAAATGGTACACAGTCAGCAACATATGCAGCAATGTTTTATTTGCTGGAATGTGTTATCTGCATTAAGGTTGTTTAGACTGAAATAATGAATTGCAACTTCAAATCTCATGAAAATCTCAAACATTGATATCTAAAGAACGTCCATGTGAAAACAACATAAGGATGGCAAAGACACACTTGAATTATTATTCGATGATACAGTGTTGTAATGTATCAGGATGTTACAAAATATATGATTGATTTTGATAATAAATGATACTATATGATTATGACAATCTCACCATGATGGCATATTGATACATATGTAAGTTTGGTAATTTTGAATTTCTTTGTGAATTTCAGATTTTGCATTAGCAGTGGATAATTTTAGTTCTGGCATCATGACAGCATCAACTGATGATGATAATAGTACCAAGAAATTGAAAGGGTTTGTTGTTCTTTGTCTGAAATTGCTAAATGATATGATTTTGTAATAATTACTTAATATTTATTTCATATCTTTCCATTATTAACCTGTGGTGGCAAACTTCCCATGCAAGCAATGATGGACCAGACATAAAGTTTGGTTGATTTTTTCCCCATGTGATGTTTTACCACATCTTACATGCTAGCTCTACTCACTGTAACCATCATGAGAACTGGCAATAAGAGGCAATCAAGACCTATCAAGACCTTAGCATGATAGTTATGTCTTCCTCTCTTGTTGAAGTGATCAGCATCTAAATTCTCCTCACCATATCACTGCTGCATAGTACATTAAGGTCATGAGAATAAAGGAAATGATGGAAAAAAACAAAGAAGCTCTTGATTGTTGAACAACTTCTCCTTGTCAGTATAATAGAATATGTACCAAGAACAGTATTGAGAATATACATTCTGATGTCAGGGTGTAACGAAAAGCTAATTTTAAAAGCTTTTTTTACTTTTACAGGAGTTTTGTGACTTTTTCAAGTGCACTAAATGGTGTCAAGGTATGATAGCATTTTTAGACAGGATCTAGTTTTGCTAGCAGTATTTTCAGTTCCAAGAGTTTAATTTGTTTTGTCTTACTTGTGTGTGTGTTGTCTTCTTTCTTCAGGAATCACTGGATGTTGTCCACTAATGATGACAACACATTAGGTTTTACTTTAGAACTTTATTCCAGATACATGGATGCTGCCAAGGTATGTGAAATATGTATTGGAAAATTTGGATCTTATTTAACTCTTCAAAGGATACCAACTTTCCTTTTGTGTGCAGGGTTAGGGAAGGGGAAAGGAGGTGACTATTTTCTTTTGGGGTGGGGTGGGATGAGAGCATTATCACAGCCAGAGAAAAGCTCAGGATCACTGCACATCCAAAAATGAAAGAAAAGAAAAGCCAAAAATAACCAAACTACAACAAAAAGTCATCAGCCAGACTGTTGACCAATCTATTTCTCATATCCCAAATGATTTGTGGGTTGTGTCTTGGAATTACGGTCAACTCGCCGACGGACCAACTCGCCGACGCCAACTCGCCGACGTATAAAATCGAGTAGAGACGTCGGTGAGTTGGTCGTTAATCCAATACAACTTATTAGAAGTTAAACATACAGAAAAGTAAACGATATTTAGTAAAAAAAACACTGGTGAACATTGGTGAACATCTAACAGAAGCTTAAACATTGGTGAACATCACCAATGACTATTAACAGCTTAAGACGCGAACGAGTTATTGTGCGACAACAACACCGTAAAGACTCATCATGTCAATCGCTCAGATTTTTTAACGAAAACTTGGCTTTCTAGACGAGATCTTTAGTAAAAAAAAACTCACACAACTCATTGGCGTCTACAGCCAATTTTGTTCATTGGCGATGTTAACGTCGCTTTATTCGCCTTGAGATCCTTATAAACTTTGTTGCAAATAAAAATAATTGCTTTTTACTAAAGATCTTGTGTAGAAAGCCAAGTTTTCGTTAAAAAATCTGAGCGATTAGCATGATGAGTCTTTACGGTGTTGTTGTCACACAATAACTCGTTCGCGTCTGAAGCGGATGTAGTCATTGGCGATGGTTACTTTACTTTATTCGCCTGGAGATCCTTATAAACTTTGTTGCAAATAAAAAGAATTGCTTTTTACTAAAGATTTTGTCTAGAAAGCCAAGTTTTCGTTAAAAAATCTGAGCGATTAACATGATGAATCTTTACGGTGTTGTTGTCACACAATAACTCGTTCGCGTCTGAAGCGGATGTAGTCATTGGCGATGGTTACTTTACTTTATTCGCCTGGAGATCCTTATAAACTTTGTTACAAATAAAAAGAATTGCTTTTTACTAAAGATCTTGTCTAATAAGCCAAGTTTTCGTTAAAAAATCTGAGCGATTAACATGATGAGTCTTTACGGTGTTGTTGTCACACAATAACTCATTCGCGTCTGAAGCGGATGTAGTCATTGGCGATGGTTACTTTACTTTATTCGCCTTGAGATCCTTATAAACTTTGTTACAAATAAAAAGAATTGCTTTTTACTTAAGATCTTGTCTAGAAAGCCAAGTTTTCTTAAAAAAATCTGACCGATTGTCATGATGAGTCTTTACAGTGTTGTTGTCACACAATAACTCGTTCGCGTTTGAAGCTGTTTGAGTCATTGGTGATGTTTACTTCCCTTTTTTTCGCCTTGAGATCCTTATAAACATTGTTGCAAATAAAAAGAAATCCTTTTTACTAAAGATCTCGTCTAGAAAGCCAAGTTTTCGTTAAAAAATCTGAGCGATTGACATGATGAGTCTTTACGGTGTTGTTGTCGCACAATAACTCGTTCGCGTCTTAAGCTGTTATAGTCATTGGTGATGTTCACCAATGTTTAAGCTTCTGTTAGATGTTCACCAATGTTCACCAGTGTTTTTTTACTAAATATCGTTTACTTTTCTGTATGTTTAATTTCTAATAAGTTGTATTGGATTGACGACCAACTCGCCGACGTCTCTACTCGATTTTATGCGTCGGCGAGTTGGCGTCGGCGAGTTGGTCCGTCGGCGAATTGACTGGTTACCGTGTCTTGAATGAGAACACTGGGTTCTACCCCCTCTATCTCTATTGCATTCAATTTTTTCAATTCATTGGTAAGTATTACTGCATTTACATGAATGTAGCACAAGAGAGAGGTTATCTGTTGAGAAAGCACCCTTTGTAGTAATTTACATTTCATTTTCATACTGCTAAGCAAAAGGGATGGAAAACTTGCAAACAAAGACTGGAATGGTGGAACAGAGTCATGACTTGGGGAGTTTTTTTTTTTAATTTACAATGCTTTGTGGTATAATTGAATTTGGAACCATCAAGTACAGATGAGCTGGAATGTGGGACTTCTGGATTGCAATTCCAGTGCCCTAACTTTGAAAACCCCTTTTTTAACTCGTGAATTGCGCGCATGCGCAAGAGCGAGTTATAGATACGATGTGGGGAATGGCATTCGCTCGCTCGCTCGATTGGTCGATTCCTGTAAACTTTTTTTTAGATTTTAGGCTTTTGAGTGCATTTGATAGTTTTTGGCGAGCAATAAATAGACGAAATGGCGACCTTTGTTGCTAAGAACAGTGGTGGGGTGAAAAAGAAGCCAATGATAATCTTAAAAGAGGTTTTTTTTTTTCGTTTTAGTTTCAACAAGCGGCACCAGCGACTGGCAGGCATGCAAGGATTCTCACTAAAATAACAGAACAACCTTCGTTTTTCATAAAATTGTAATTTACAATCCTTGAACTTGAAAACAATCGGAAGATTCATTGAAAATATCACTTACTGCGAAGCGCTCGGAGTTTACAGATGTTCAAAAGCTTTTTCTGTTATGGCGTGAGGTTGAGGACAAAATTGATCATTACGTTTCGTCGCGTGTGTTTTTCCTGTGTGAAGCAACAGAAGATGCCGGCGACTGACGAAATTACAAGTTAACACGAAAATCAAATAACACCTAAACAAACAATTTTAGCTACCGATTTTCAGTGAATTTTTAAAGAACAATTTTCTTTTAAGTTTCAAGACAATTTGAAGATTCAACATACATACAACGTACTAAAATGCGAAAGTTACACGCCACAAAATTGATAAATAGGCCTGAAATGAAATTCTATCTTGTTATTGATTATACGTTGCCTAGCACGTGACTTAAATCTACCCAGGCGGAGATCCAAAATGAAGGTGGCAGGCTTGGCTTAGTTATATCACTCAAAACTCGTTCTCGTTTGTCGCATTTGATAAAGAGGGAATCGTTAATGTTTTCATTAAGACAGTATTGCCTTGATTTTCTAATATTTACAACGAAAGACAGTAAATTTCACTTTTCACCCACATTTACTTCCAACCTTTTCTTTTGAACCAGAAACAAAAATGATAGACGCTTAAAACACATGACATCATCCACCTTGTCAAATGTAATAGCATGATCATTTCAATTGTAATGCCTTCTTATCCCAAAGTTACTTTGTTTCTTTGCTACATTAGTGAACACTGAACTACTGCTCGTACTGTAGATATGACAATCAACCACAAAATTCCCTAAACCAGATAACATTAAACATAATCTAAAAAATCATGTGTCAATTCACGAGTTTGTTCACAGAGCACTTTGATTTAATTGGTTATTTCTTCTTGCTGTCTCAAGATGATTAATTTAACTGTTTACTGCACTTGTTTTGTCCATCTGTTACCCTGCAGGAGATGCTTTTCCGTCGTACACGTAAACTAGTTGAGTATGAGAACGCAACAAAAGCACTGGAAAAAGCCAAACCCAAGAACCAAGAAATGGTAAGGTTCTGACAAATATGTGCTTTGCACCTCTCTCTGATTTTTTTACATGTGATTGTTTTTGTTTTTGTTTTTTCATGTGATTCACATAAGGCTGCACTTAGCAAGAGACTCAAAGTTCAAGTTGACCTTCTGAATAATTATGGTGAACCCCAGAATTGAAGAATCCTAACTTGTTTTACGCATTTTTCTATTTTCAGCTTCAAAAAGCCAAAGACGATGCAGAGGAAGCATACAATTCAATTTCAGAAGCTGCAAAGAAAGAGGTGAATAAAATGATATAAAAAGGCTTTTTGTTTTACTTCGACTTTCAGCTTACTGTTTTGCTGGAAAATTCTGCATGCCACCCTTACCTGGTTGCATTTCTCGGTTTGTTTTACAGGCAGACCACCCTGTTGTTGGTTTACATGTAAGACACATGTCAAACAATAACATGAATATTTGTGCCATTTTCATGTTAAAACCTGAATATCAAAAAATTAGTTTATACCACACAAGTGAATAGTGTTTTTCGTGCACACTGACTGGCTAACTCGAAAGTGATGAGCAAGTACCATTAACCTCTGAAAAGCCAAAGTGACAAAATCGCTCATCAACAATTTGATTTTCGACCATTTTCCGTGGTTTACAATGAATCCTTTGCGCTGGCGTAATAAACAGAGGAGAAATGTCAGATAATATAGATAATTGTTAAGGGCACATAAAAAGAAATTGTCATTTGGCTCTAACTACAGTAGACAATGTGCTTACTCGATTGATTTTAATTTTTTTTTTTTTTTAATTTAAATATAGATGATCCGTTACAATAGGCAAAGGGTGTTGAGCCTGCAAGCCAGTCTTATCCAGTACGCTGAATCGCGGTTAAAGAATGGAAGAGATACCTACGCCATTTTGGCCAAACTATTGAATGACATGAAAAAATCTTCGTAATCAATGAGTGCAGAGAAAATAGACGGTACTGTAAATTTGGGTGGCCAAAATTTATTGCTAACCTTCGTTATGAAATAAGATTATGTTAATTTGACACAGACAATACAAAAATAATTTTTAAAATGATGTAAGGTCGTTTCAGGCATTGGCTCAATCCAGGCGTTCAGTTAGTAAAAGGGAGTGAAGACTGGAGTGGAAAAGTGAAACAGGAAGAGAGGTTGGGTCAGGTGTGATTCATTAAGTGACTCAACCCAAGCCTCCCTCGCTTTTTCACTTCTCTGCTATTATAGCTCTGTTTACTATCACACTTTGTTTTACCAACTGAATGTCTGGAGCAGGCTATTTAGGCAATAATCACAACCATTATACTTTCTTCAAATGTGATTGGTGCATGAGCTGCTTTAATTTTTTACTTCTCATTCTGTACAGCTGTAATTGGACAGTTGGCTGTAATCGGACACCTGTAATTGTACAGTTGAAGCAACGAATCATATAAGTCCACTCAGCCAAATCCACCAATCACGGAGTCAATCACAATAACCATAGCAACAACCACTTTTCCAAAAAAAATTAAGAATTTCCAAAATGGAGACATATTTTTTACTTTAGACATTGTCTCTACCAGAGATATTTGACCTAAATGTATTTGCTGTTTTGGAAATTGTAGCAATTAATATTAATTGGTAACAGGGCTTCTTGTCGTCCAATTCTTTCTCTAATCATATTGATTATCATCAGATTGACAAGTTGGTCTCTTCTTTTTTGTCTAAGTTTGTTAATCATGTGTATGATAACAACAGATGGAATTAGACTCCACTCAGTCCTATTACCATTGTAAATTGGCTGGAAATGGTGGCAAAAATCCAGCAATGACTTGAAATTTAATTAGCAAATATTTGATGACAGAAAGTAATTTTTCGATTTTATGAAGGCTACCAGCCTTGAATCAAGGCCCCAGAACATTCAATAAACACTTAACAGGGTGAATTTTCAACTTTATGCTTTTTCATGCAGATCACCATTATACTTAAGAGTGAATTAATTTCTTCACGTCTTCTTATAAAATAATATTTTTATTAAATCTGAATGAATGGGTTTCCAATATGTAAAGTTTTCTACATACTTTCGCGGTAACAGACATGGATAAAAAAATTTCCTTTTCAATCCTCTGAAAAGTACCAACCAAAAACCTGATTTCCTTTGTATTGAGAAGCTTTTGTAATTTGTATTAGGTATAGCGATGGTAGGTTTTTGTTATATAGCTTTACCTGTAAAGGCAGAACTTGACTTTTTCAGTTGACTTAAATGCGAATATACTTATTATTCTGATGAAAACTGTTTTCCTAGTGTAATAATTTGTTTAACGTAGAATGGGCCATGTACGATGCTAATTGTCGTTTAAACTCTACCAAAGCTCTTGCGGTTTGAAATCGGTGACTCCCCCACCAGTCGTGTGGAGCGGAGTATTTTGGTTTTGTAACAATAAAATTTACTTGTTCCCTCTATGAAGCTCCGTGGTATTCTATTAATCCCCCTAATGTGCAGTCAATCTTCTATAGTCCTCTTTTTAACTCTGTCAGAGACGACTTTCGACGACCTTCCGTTCCCCCATGCGATCCCACCCTCTCCCCTAAGAAAACAAATTTTCCTTCAGCTCACACAGGCTATAAGAATGACTCTTCCTTTAATATCCCTGGTTGTCTATAATTTTTTAGGTACGAAACGACTAAACTTCCTCCCATGATCCTCCTCTTCCTAACCCTACCCCTATCTACAATTTTGTCGTCTGCTGTTTGAATGGCCTGGATTCTTTTTTAATGAGATCAGGCGCAAATCTGTCTGCTGCTGACGTAAAAGTCACCACAATGTCATCAGAGATGCTGCGATATGCAAATTGGTTGAACTTTCGTGCATGGTTGCTTCTGAGCAGTGCTTTGTCATTTTGCTGACTTAAAACGACGACGTGTTCCCTCAACAAACAGAAACAGAAATCGTTAAAGAAGTAAGTATAAATCACTTGTAATCTAGATTTGAGAAGCAAATTCCAACAAATGTTTGATTGCAACAAGATCAAAGCTCAGTGTAAGATCCATGAAGGATGTTGCCACAAATTCTTGCTCGTAGACTCAAACTGGAAAGCTTAACGGCTCTCTAAACGAGTTTAATTCAACTTCGTTATAATAATTTATCAAATTATACGTCAATTTCGTTTTGCATACAACAATTTAGGAATTTGTCCTTCGTTCATTTGCAGAACTATGGTCTCATAACTGGACAGAATTTTTACGATTCTTGGTTTGCTGACTGACAAATCTCATCTCGTACGAAAAAAACTGTGGTTATTCATCGTCGTCTTATCGAGCCTTATTCAGTCTCAAGGCGCTGAAATTAGCCTTACTGGTAAGAACATTGTGTTATAGTGTAATTTAGATGTTTCTGTTGCGGGCCAGGACTTGCTAATTTTGAAACTGAAACGAAACATCTAACGGCTTTTGGACAACCAAGTATCTACTTTTCATTCATGTGGGCAATGTGAAATGATGTCTATTGCGAGGAATTTTTTACCAACTTGCAAAAACTTGACCAATGATGAGGCCCAAGCGAATTCAATAGTTGTCAGTAAAACAATTGATATAATACCAGCAGGGCGCAGCTATTTAGGGATGTGAATAATATGCATTGCGACAACGCCAGATAAGCTTTCGCTTTCGAATTCTTCGAGTGTTTTGTTGACTACAGAAAGCGGCCAATGTTCTTTATCGCAAATGAAGTATGCATACCTCACTGAAAGGTTTCTAAAACTTTAACAACGGTAAGTGTACCTCAATTCACTTACATGAAAGTTATGTGGAGTAGATACAACTCGTTTCAAACGGAAAATCAACAAACATACATTCTAGAATACTTATATTGATAGGGCATACCCTGGAGGAGAAGGAGCCTGAGAAAACTGGTTTAGCGAAAAGGTGAAATTGCACGGGAATTTCTACTATCGTCACTTTAGATTAGTGAAAATTTTAAAAGTGACGTTATTTGATACACTTTATGACTTTATTATCTGATATGCTGCGTGTGTCAAATAAACGGTAGACCTGCTTCGTTTAGTTGGACAATAATGCTGAAAAAAAGCAAAAAGTAAAACGCATACTATCCCCGCTACGATTTCGTGAAAGCTGCACAATCTTTAGTGTGAAAATTATCCCTTGCTTTAAGGACAACGGCACAATATCAGATAAAGTAATATCGTTTAATGCGCTTTGTTTTCCCCTCTGATGTACAGATCGGGACGTTTGGATCGCAAGCAAAAGGCTAAGAGTCTTTTTCTATCGAGCCAGGCCAGCACGATTCACAGCAGCGGTAAAAAGACCGAAAGACCAACGATAACATTTATCAGCCTTATTTGTTCCTCAAGGCACTGAAATTAGCCTCACTGGTAAGGACATTGTATTATGGTGTAATTTAGCTGTTTCTGTAGCGGGGCAGGACTTGCTCATCATGAAACTGAAACGAAACATCCGCCTGTTTTCGAACAACAGCAAGAAATGCAGTACTAGTCTTCGATCTCGAGACTGATAAAGGATCACGAACTTTCTTGTCGATTTAGTCATTGCGTATGTTTTGATGTTGGGGAAGTTTTGCGAATGTATGTTGTCTCAAAGAACAGCGTAGAAATAATCTGTCAAAAACAACTCCGCAGTCGATTAGAGATCTTTTTTCGAATTTATCGTTGTCCATAAACATTTTCCCCCAATTTTGTAGCCTTATACGCTCTTAGTTGGCTGTGCATTTTGACGAAGAAATTATTAGTTATATTTTATTGCTGAAGATTGTAAACTTTATACCGAATTGTTCGTTTGAAAGTTTATCCTCCGGTGAAAGATTCTCAATTTGGAAATTTTTCCTTGTTTGCTTCCAGAACTGTTTCAATGCAATTCTAAAGAAAGACTTTGATTAGAACATTCTAGAAGAGAACAAGCAAATATGGTTGACCTCTTTTCAAGAGCTTACTCAAATTACTTCAAAGGACTGCGGTTAGAAAATCGCTAAATTTAGTATTTTCTTTATGTTGTCTTTTGTCTGCTTTGTATTCAGAGAGGGAATGTGGAATGGTGTGCAATTAAACCCCGTGCCCCTCTCTCCACAATATTTTATTACTTTTATTATACTTTTAGCAATAAAATATTGCTTTAAGGACCGGGGGGAGCTGATGTGCTTTGCTTTCCCACTTTGTAACTTTTTTACCTACCCCGGACTAAACAGCTCTGCTTACACTTAACGAATCAGCCCAGAAATGTGAAGTTTGCGGTTATGGACGCCATTCAAAAAGACGCAATGTCACTGGATTATTATTTGTTAGGATCACAGTACGTGACACGCTGGTTGCACTTTCGTGTTCCTGTTTACGAGTTGAAGGCGTGTTGCGCATGAGCAATTTTTATTTCTTGTCTGGTTGCAATTTTGACAAGATTTTTAATAGAAAATAGATTATTTTCTCTCAATTGACTCAACCCAAAAACCTTTCTACGTTACTTTAGTGAATCAAGAGAAATGGCCCGTTGGGATGATGCCATATTCAATTGATCAACGCTATAAAAGTATTGTCGTTTCCTTTCAAATTTCTCAAATTTTTTTGCTTGTAAATTATAGTCTTCTGGATTAGCCCCATCCACGAATTTTGTACACTTTTGTAGGGCGAAAGAAGTTTGAATACTAATAATAATCTTGACCAATTGGTCAAAGCACATCAAAGTGTCATTTTTCTATGGCAGATGATTGACGAAAAACCGCAACAAAGTGGATCAAAATTAGTTTTCAGTCAAATAAAATGCATAGTAACCTCAGGCTGCAGCTATTTATTTATCAGCTTTGCGACGAAGCCAGATAAACGTTCGCTTTCGAATTCCTCGAGTGTTTTGTTGAATACAGAAAGCAGCCTATGTTCGTTTTCGCAAATGAAGTACTGCTACCTCACTAAAAGGTTTCTAAAACTCTGAAAACTGTAAGTGTATTTTAATTCACTCAAATGAAAGTTATGTGTACCATAATGTATTTGAAAATAAACAAGCATACATTCTAGAATATTCATGTTGATACGACTGCGATTTCTACTATCGCTACTTTCGATTGGTGAAAATGTTATTAAAAGTCACGTTATTTGATACACTTTATAATTTCATCATCTGATATCCTGAGTGTGTCAAACGAATGAAGGAACTGCTATGTTTAGTTAGATAATAATGCTGAAAAAAGCAAAAAGCAGAAAGTAGATTACGCACGGTACGATTTGGTTAAAGCTGCAGAATTTTTTGTGAGAAAATTATCCATTTTTTTAAGGACAACGGCACAATATTAGATAAAGAATTATCGCTTAATGCGCTTCTTTTCACCTATGATGCACAGATCGGGACGTTTGGATTGCAAAGAAACAGCTAGGGGTCTTCTTAAAGCGTGTAAGGCCATCACGATCCACAGCGACAGTTAAAAGGTCGAAAGACAAACGATAGCATTTGATCAGCCTTATTCAGTCTCAAGGCGCTGAAATTAGCCTTACTGGTAAGTACATTGTGTTATAGTTTAATTTAGATGTTTCTGTAGCGGGCTAGGACTTGCTAATTTTGAAACTGAAACGAAACATCTGACTGCTTCTGGACAACCAAGTATCTACTTTTCATCCATGTGGGCAATGTGAAATGGTGTCTATTGCGTGGAATTTTCAATCGACTTTTGAAGAACAAATTAACTTTGAAAACCAATGAAGGTTAACGGGTCAAGGCACGTTATTGTGTGCTTTTGCGGGGGGCAAAAACTTGACCAATGATTAAACCAAAGCGAATTCAATAGTTTTCGGTAAAACAATCGATATAATACCAGCAGGGTGCAGCTATTTAGGGATATGAATAATATGCATTGCGACAATGCCAGATTAGCTTTCACTTTTGAGTTCCTCGGGTGTTCTGCTGACTACAGAAGGCATACTTCACTATAAGGTTTATAACACTTTGACAATGGTAAGTATATTTTATTCTCTTACATGAAAGTTATGTGTACCAGGTAAAACTCGTTTCAAACTAAAAATCAACGAGCATGTATTCTAGAATATTTATATTGATACGACATACCTGGAGGAGACGGAGCTTAATAAAACAGATTTAACGAAAAGGTGTAGTTGCATGTACTGCGATTTCTACTATCGTCACTTTCGATTAGTGAAAATGTTAAAAGTGACGTTATTTGACACACTTTATGACTTCATTATTTGATATTCTGAGTGTGTCAAATGGAAGAACTGCTTCGTTTAGTTAGATAATAATGCTGAAGAAGGCAAAAAGCGAAAAGCAGATTTTTCTCCGCTACGATTTCGTGAAAGCTGTTCAATCTTTGGTGTGAAAATTATCCCTTGCTTTAAGGACAACGGCACAATATCAGATAAAGTAATATCGTTTAATGCGCTTTGTTTTCCCCTCTGATGTACAGATCGGGACGTTTGGATCGCAAGAAAACGGCTAAGAGTCTTTTTCGTGCGAGCCAGGCCAGCACGATCCACAGCGGCAGTGAAAAGATCGAAAGACCAACGATAGCATTTATCAGCCTTATTTGTTCCTCAAGGCACTGAAATTAGCCTCACTGGTAAGGACATTGTATTATAGTGTAATTTAGTTGTTTCTGTAGCGGGCCAGGACTTTTTAATTATGAAACTGAAACGAAACATCCACCTGTTTTTGGACAACAGCAAGAAATAAAGTACTAGTCTTCGATCTCGAGATTGATAAAGGATGACGAACTTTCTCTGTCGATTTAGTCATTGCGTATGTTTTGATGTCAGGGACGTTTTGCGAATGTATGTTGTTTAGAGGAACACCGTAGAAACAAACTTATAAAAAACAACTCCGCAGTGGATTAGAAATCTTTTTCGAATTTATCGATGTCCATAAACATTTTCCCCCAATTTTTTGACCTTGTACGCTCTTAGTTGGCGGTGCATTTTGATGAAGAAATTATAAGTTATACTTTATTGCTGAAGATTGTAAACTTTATACCGAATTGTTCGTTTGAAAGTTTTTCCTCGGATGAAAGATTTTCGATTTGGAAATTTTTCCTTGTTTGTTCCTAAAACTGTTTCAATGCAGTTCTAAAGTTTGAATAATAATCTTAACCGATGGGTCAAAGCACATTAAAGTGTCATTTTTCCTCAGCAGATAATTGACGAACCGCAACAAAACGAAAACAAAATTAGTTTTTGTCAAATAGAATGAATAGTACCCTCAGGCTGCAGCTATTTAGGGTCCTGATTAATGTGCGTAGATAAACTTTTGCTTTCGAATTCCTCGAGTGTTTTTTTCAGTACTGAAAGTAGCCTATGTTCTTTGTCGCCAATGAAGTACCACCGACCGACACTAAAAGGTTTCTAAAACTTTGACTACTGTAAGTGTCCTTTAATTCACTTACATGAAAGTTATGTGTACCAGATATTTCAAACGGAAAATTAACAAGAGTACATTCTAGAATATTTATGTTAATAGGAAACACGCTGAAGGAGAAGGAGTTTAATTAAACAGATTTAGAGAAAAGGTATAATTGCACTGCGATTTCTACTATCGTCACTTTCGACTGGTAAAAATATTATTAAAAGGGACGTTATTTGGTACACTTTATGATTCCATCATCTGATATGTTGTGCGTGTCAAACGAATGAAAGAACTGCTTTGTTTAGTTAGATAATGATGCTGAAAAAAGCATAAAGCAAAAAGTAGATTACCCCCGCTACGATTTCGTTTAAGCTGCAGAATTTTTGGTGTGGAAATTATCCTTTGTTTTAAGGAAAACCGTCCAATAGTAGATAAAGTAGGATGGTTTAATACGCTTTGTTTTCACCTCCGATGTACAGATCGGGACGTTTGGATTACAAGCATCGTACCAGTTGGGCCATCACGATCCACAGTGGCAGTGGAAAGATCGAAAGACAAACCATACCATATATCAGCCTTAGTTGTTCCTCAAGGCACTGAAATTAGCTTCGCTGGTAAGTTAATTGTGTTATAGAGTAATTTATCTGTTTCTGTAGCGGGCCAGGACTTGCTAATTTTAAAAATGAAACAAAACATCCACCTGCTTTTGGGAAACATCAAGAAATAAAGTACTAATCTTCGATCTCGAAGAACACTTTCGAAGAGCACTTTCGTGTTTAAACCTTTCAAACACGAAAGTGCAACCAGGGTGCTATCTAGATTGAAATAATTAAGATCAACGGGTCAAGGCACATTCTAGTGTCATTTTTCTGCAGGCAAAAAATTAACCAATGATGAAACCAAAGGGAATTCAACAGTTGTCAGCAAAACAATCGATATAAGGAATTTGATCAGAACATTCTTGAACATAATTTAAGTTCGATTGTTGTAGTAATCATATCAGGCACGGGTATCTGAAGATTGCTTCTTCATCTGCCTTTTTTCTTGAGTTAGGATGCTAGAATGGTGTGTATGTAAATTTCCCCCTTCCCACTTCACCCCACTTTCGCTGATAGGGGAGTTTTCTAGCGAGAAATACAGTACTAGTCTTCGATTTTTGAGATTGATAAAGGGTTCAAATCCCGTACGGGCCTGAATTTTTTTGCCATTTTTTTTGCCAAAACAACTCCGCAGTCGATCAAAGATCTTATCGAATTAGCCCCTGTCCATGAACATTTTCCCTTAATTTTGTAACCTTATATGCTGTTAGCTGGCGGTGTATTTTGATCAAGAAATTATAAGTTACGTGTTATTGCTGAAGATTGTGAACTTTATACTGAATTCTTCGTTCGAAAGTTTTTTCTCCGGTAAAAGACTCTTAATTTATAACTTTCTCCTTGTTTGCTTCAAGAATTGTTTCAATGCAGTTAAAAAAAAAATTTGAGCAGAACATTCTAGAAGAAGACATGCGAATATGGTTGACCTCTGTTCAAAAGCTTACTCCAATTACTTGAAATATTACACCAGACTCGACTACAGTTAGAAAATCGCCAAATTGAGTATTTTCTTGATGTTGTCTTTTGTCTGCTTTGTATTCAGGGAGGGAATGTGGAATGGTGTGCAATTAAACCTCCCTTCCCTTCTCCGCAGAACCCACTCCTGCCAATTCGAGAATTTCTTTATATATTGCTTTAAGGACCGGGGCGAGCTGATGTGCTTGGCTCTTTATCATTTGTTTACCTATCTCGGACTAAATAGCTCAACTTACACTTAACGGATCAACCCACAAATGTTGGTCACTTTATGGACTCGTAAATTGCCATTCTGAAAAAGGACTTTGATCAAAACATTCTATAACAGGAGAAAGAAATATTGTTGACCTCTGTTCAAGATTTCACATTTTCTTGCTTGAAAAATGTCACGCCAGATACGCGTACAGTAAGCGATTCACCAAAATTTAGTATTTCCCTCTTTTATTACCTACTTTCCATTTATGTTAGCAATGTGAAATGGTGTCTAATGCGAGGAATTTTTACCGACTTTTGTAGAGCGAAGTAAGTTTGAAAAAGAATTAAGATGAACGGGTTAAGGCACATTATTGTGTTATTTTTCTGGGGGCAAAAAAATGGACCAATGAAACGAAAGCGAATTCAATGGTAGTCGGTGAAACAAATTATATACTTCATAGAAGGTCGCTAATTATTTCAAATAGATCTCTTGGCTTAATCTGGGGAAAGTCTTTTACTAAAGCTATATTCCTTGGTGTACCCGTCATTTTGACTTATCTTGAACGATCAATTATTTCGGGTGAGTGCAACCAAACGTACCCAAGAGGAAATAAATTATCGTGTCTCAATTGACGCAACCCAGTAACCTACTCAGTAAAGTAATTACTTTAGCGAATAAAGAGACATGACCTGTTGGTATGACATTATATTCATTTGATAAACGCCTTAGAAGTATTGTCTTTTCCATTTAAAGTTTGTCGAAGTGTTTTGCATGTAAATTATGATCTTCCGGATTAGCCCCCTCTCAAGTGAACCACGAATTTTGTACACTTTTGTAGGGCGAAAGAAGTTTGAAAACAATCTTGACTAATGCATAGCACCTGCAGGGTGCAGACTTTAAGGCTTGTGAGATCTCTTGTGTGGAAGATAGAGAAGGGAAAAAATAAGAAAACAAAGAAGACAGCAAAGAAAACAAATGCTTTTCGCTAAGTGTCTTTTTATATCATGTTCCAAATGTCAATATTCCATAGAAGGGCGCCAGTTATTTCCAGTATATTTCTTCGCTGAGGGCTAGGAGAAATCCTTTTTCCCGCCAGTTTTCATCAAAAATTCCGTTCCGTTTTTCAGTATTCCTTCATTACGCATGACCAGTTGCGAATGTAATCTTTGACTGATTACGGTTACATAAACCGTGGACAGAAAGTAAACATTTTTCGGAAAAAGAAACCATAAGGAATAGAAACTCAGTAATCGTGGCAGTGCTTGATGCAGAAGGCGCAGAATAGCTGCTTCCGCCAGAAGTAGTCCAGAATGTCTAACAGCGTACATAAGAAGTTTTGATATTCCTTACTTGTTAATTTAAAAAATAACTTACATGTTGCCCTGCGTTTGTTCAGTAAGAAATCACAGATGGCGTCAAAATGTGGTAAGAACAAAAAAGAGGCACACGAAGCGCAGCTGAGTGTATCACTGACGTTTTTACCACATTTGTGACGTCATCTGTGATCTATTATCATAAAAAACCCAGGCAGCATGGATTTTATTTGTTTTGTATAATAAATGCATTTGTCCTCCAATGGATCTTAGGTAAGAACCAAACACAGTGCCTGTGTTTTTTGCTTATGATATAAAAAAAGAGCCTACAGATAATTTTGCTGCTTGAGCAGCTTTAAAAGCACGTGATTCTAAATTGTTTAACCTTTGATTGCAGACAGTTCAAGTATTCCCAAGTTTTTTCAAACTTCTAGAACGGTATGTATCATGTAACTCACTGATTCGAAAGTAAGTTCCAAGTAACCTTTTAAACGGAAGTTGCGTGACATGAGACTCACGCAGTCACGGTTAGGTTAAGATTGAAATAGGAGAGGTGATAATTAGAGTTATAGGTTTGAGGAGAGAGCGTTGGAAGTTTGTGACGTGTTGAGGATTGAGGACTGAGAGTAAAGTGTACCCCACAAGTTCGGTACACTTTTTCTCTAGATTTATTTTTGTTTCCGATCTCTAGCTTCACAGTAATCATTTCTTTCCTTTCGCCGAGAAACCACGGGTTACGATCGCACGTAAATTAAAGTTAACTGTCACGTGTGGTGTGTATCATGACCATCATTACCATCATCACCATCATTATCATCATCATCGCTCGTTGGGCCAGTAGGTGCATAAGGCCGTCACATTGTCCTCCCCACCCCCCTGTTGCGTGTCGCCGCCCCAGCCACAATCCAGCTCTTCCATATCGCCTTGCCTTTTTCCTCTTTCAACAGTCCCTCTCCAACTGGTCTTTGGTCTCCCTCTCGCCCTTCGACATTCTGGTGTCCACCCCAATACCGCAAAAAAGTCGTTCACACCCTCTCTCCTGAGTACGTGTCCTAAACAGTTCCACCTTCTTCTTCCCACCTCGCAGCTAATTTTATTGGTGTCTGTCATTTCAACTACTCTCCTGTTTGTCATTCTTTGCTGCCAACTTGTCCTCAGTATCCGTCTTAGGCATTAGAACTGAAAACTGTTCAGTTTTCTTTCATCGGTCTTTGTGATCTTCCATGTTTCACAACCATGTAGCGTTTCCGGTCGGACTAAAGTCTTGAATAGGCATATTATGGCTCTCTTTCCTATTCCTCTAGCTACCCACTCCTTCCATAGCCTCTGGAATGCACCTCGTGCCTTCTGCATTCTGTTCCTAATATCTTCACTGCCTCCACCTTTCTCTTCTACAATAGTTCCAAGATACGCAAACTCCTCGACATCTTTCACTTCTTCACTATTCACCACAATGCTCTCCCTGTTCCTTACAAACTCAGTCCTCAGTGTCTTTCTGTTGTCTTCCTCATGATCCAACCCATGGCCAGCAGGAATAAGAATCCTGACATTACGTATTCCTGCTTTACTCCTGACTAAATCTTGAACCAGTCTGATTTCTCAAATCCATCGATTACGGCGCATCCAAACCCTCCGTATATGCCCACTTCCACTCTCACCATCTTGCGCGGTATTCCATAGCTCCCCATGATGTTCCACAATCTTTCTCCGTGTACCGAATCGAGGGCTTTTTTCAAAGTCCCCAAAGTCCGTGTGCAGAGTCACCCTCCAGTCGTTTGCCTGCTCTAAGATGTTTTTTTAATGTAAAGATCTGTTCAGTTGTATTTCCATTTGGTCTAAAGCCAGCCTGCTCTTTTTTAAGCTTCTTGACTATACTTTTATTGATCCGTTCTAGCAGCATCCTGTGGAATATTTTACCGATGATGGGTAGCAAAGTCACTCCTCTCCAATTGTTACAATCACGCAAATCACCTTTCTTGAATATACTGACAACAAGTTCCTTCTTACACACTTCTGGCGACCATTAACTTTTCTAAAGCCTGTTATATCATCTAGTCAGCCTACTTGCGGTGTATTCCATGTCAGCCCTCAGTAGGCTGGGCCCCCTTCATCTACTCCAGCTCCCCTGGCTTTGTCTTCCTCAACGTATCCTTAACCTCTTGTATTCGCCATCTTCCTACATCCACTTCCTCAATCTACTCCAGTTCTCTTGTTTCTTCTTTCTCTTTCACCGGATTTGTTGGGTCATCTGTGTTTAAAATTTTACTAAAGTTTTCTATCCAGCTCTGCAATCTTTCTTGTAATTCTGTCTTAAGCAACCCCTGTCTGTCTTTCACACGCAATTCCCGACTCCACCGTTCCCGGCTATTGTCTTGGTTATGCTGTTTAGCTCCTCGTTTTTACCATTCTCAGCGGCCTTGTCTGCTGCTGTAGCCCATTCCTCCAACCAATTCCTCTTATCCTCCCTAGCACTCTCTTTCACTTCCTTTTCTTTCGCACTATACTCCTCTCTCTATCACTGTTCAAGTCGTTCCAATCTCGCACCCTCTATATTAAGTTTTGCCTCTTCCCCTCCTGAATTTTTCCCCAAGTCTTGTCTCCTGTCCATGGCTTGCTCTCCTTTTTTGACCTTCCAATAACTTTCTATGCGGCATCTCTGTACGTCACCAAGATCTTGTCGTGCTTCCTTTGGAACCTGTTCTTCACTTTAATGTTATATCTCCTCTTGATCTCTTAACTTTGCAACTAACACATCCTAAACCTCACACTTGTTTTCTTCTTCCCATGCGCCTTTGCCAACTTTAGTCTCATTCTGGTTCTCACTCGGTAGTAGTCATCGTATGTCTGCTCCTCGTGATCAGAATCGATGGTCTCATGCGTCCATTCACAAAGACATGGTCGAGCTGGTTAACAGTCTTCCCACCTGGTGAATTCCAGGTCAGTTTATGGATCTCTTTCTGTAGGAAAATGTTCCAGTTACAACTAAGCCATTCGTACCACAGAGGTCACATAACCTTTTCCATTATCATTCATTTCTCCGACACATGAATTTTGTGAAAAATGTTTATTCTGTCGGTGCTTACTCATTTGATAGATAATCTTCAAGTCTGTCATTTCTCACTTGGTGCATGCCAACTAGGGCTGTTCTCACGACTTCGGCTTGTAAACACACGGGTCCAAATGATCCGTGCTCTGTAATACACCGAAGCTTGTTACCTGCAATTTCAATGATAGTTAGCAGTGTGAAATAAATCCACTGCGGGCAATGCGCTGTTCTTTTGTAAAAAATAAAAATTATCACTTTATAAACAAAGATTTTATTTGAGACGAATTAATTGCCTTCCAGATTGAGTCGATCACCTTGTACATTCATTTCTTGACGGCATAAACACTCGTTTTCTGATGGCATCTCTTGACAGTTGCCGCAAGAGCAAGACTCGCGATATCCAAGACGTGAGCGCGAAGATGTTTCTTCTTGTATCTCTTCCTGAGTTTCTTCGTCAACAGAGATTTCTTCTTCTCCTGAAGATGAGCTATGTTGCGGCTCAAACATGAATGGACGAATTACACCTACTGGATTAAGATCCAAGTCGAGAATTGAGTAGTTATCGCTCTCTTTGCCGCTGTTTTATATGTTTTCATCCATCTTAGTCGAGACTACAACGCTTGAATATTGCCACGTCATAGATAAGTCATAACAAAGATGGCGGATTTTAATTCCAACATGTCAATTTTTTAAACGTAATTTCTGGCAACAAACAAACTTTAAGCTCAAGTGAATTGCCAGTTAAGAAAAAACAAGTCAGAAACTTTTGATTTAGGCAAATTTTTTCTAGACCGTACTGCCCCTTTAATGGTCCTCATGCCGATTGGCATCCATTCCATTAAGGCTCTCTTTGCCCTCACACTCATCATAATGGTGACTCCTCCTTGTTATGGCCCCAGTAGCAACACCCCCGGTTTGAGTGGTATCGTCGATGCATCCGGCTTCTGTAACATTTAGGTCGACTGTGTCTCACAAAAATACCCATCGTGGAACCAAGTTAGTACTGAAAGAAAAAAGCAAATTCACAAATAAGGAAGCAAGAAGATGGTTTCTTTCACACATAAATTGTATCCCTGATGCTTTGAACACTTTTCTGTATTATACTGACATTTAAGTTATGAGTGACAGTGAATCTTTATCACTCTCTTTCCCTCCATTCTATTTGCCTCTGACTCCATCGAGTAAATTGTTTTGAAAGCGAGAGTTTTTCAATTGCCCTTACTTCCTCTCTAGAATATAATTGACATGTATCAGCGAAAATATCTTGGTAGGTTAATAAACATTCAAAAAAAGTACGGCAAAACTGTTAAAGAGTCAGCAGTATAGCGACCTACCGACATAACCGAATTGGGTACTAACATAATTATGGTTTTAATAGGATGTAACTGATAATGGCCACTGTGTTGAAGTACACCCCAGAGCAACTGAATTACTACAGGATTTGTTACGTTGTCACTGACATACTAACTGAGGGTCTGCGAACCATCTTCAAACAAGAATGGGACAATCGATACAAGACAACATTGGGAGAATGGAAAGATCAACCCAAAAATGGAATGGACTTCTGGAAAGGCGAGTCTACTCCAAACAGAAAAAGAAACGCTGGGCTGTTGACAACCATGAAGAATGGCGATAGAGCTGAATGGGATTGTACCATGCTGTTTTACGCTATCCTGTATTCAGATTGCATATATTCTCTCAATCCATCAATTACATCAAATGTGGACGACTTAAGGAAATTTCGAAATGAAGAATTTGCACATATGCCTCGGGGCCACCTCTCCAACGGAGATTTCCAAAATGTCATTACAAAGGTTAAAACTGCATTCCACGCACTCGGTCTCCAGACATTGAAAATCAGTGAAGTTCAAAATCAGACAAACTTCTTAACGGAGGAGTTAAACGATATTTTAGGGAAGGCTGACGACTTGAAGCAGGAAGTTAAGGACAAGGAAGAGGAACTTCAAGTGAAAGAAGAACAGAGGCTTGCCCTAGAAGAGCAATTACATTCCGATGTCTCTTCATTTTGCATCCTCCCTCCCAAACCTGGCCACGACATCGCTCCTCGGGAATCTGAAGTTGGTGAAGTTTTACAAAACCTCCAAATACTAAAAGACGCCAATGATGGGTTGAGCATGCTGTATTTGTCAGGAAATCCAGGAAGTGGAAAATCTCAGCTCGCCCGTTTAGCAGCCAAGCGATTTTACGACGAGGTCGAACAAATACCTTCCGCAGCTTCATTTGTCATGACGTTGAATGCTGAAAACTCAGAAGCACTTTTGAAATCGTATGTCCTTTTCGCTCAACATTGCAAATGTCCCGGGTATGAAATAACAAACACTTACGGCTCCAAGGATTTGAACACAGACGAGAAGATTTCATATTTCAAGACCTTAATAAGTACAAAAATTGAGCATTACGCTTCATGGCTGTTGATAGTTGATAATGTGACCAGCGAATCTCGTACAAGCGACTATTTGCCAGATGCAGACAGCGAGTTGTGGGCAAGGGGTCAGATGCTAATAACAACACAAGACACTGCGTCTATGCCGTTGTCAAGCTCTTCCATACGAAATATCTCACTCAGCGCTGGAATGCATCCTGATGATGCATGCTTTCTGCTGAACCTCCTCACTGGAACCACGGATGTCAAGATTGTAAAAGAAACTGCGAAAGTACTAGACTACCAGCCACTTGCCTTGGCAGGCGCTGCCACGTATGTAAGACAAGTTCGTCAGAATAAAGCAACCTCGAAGTTTGGCTGGACCGACTATTTGAAGAAATTGGAAATGGGGAAACGAAGTGCTACTGAAAACATTCTTGCTGAGACAAATCCATGCTATTCAAAGTCCATGACCAAAGCAATAACACTTGCCGTCGAAAAGGCGATGGCAGATGACATAATTTGGCATCGCACGTTCCTTTTTCTCTCAATGTGTGCATCACAGCCGATCCTGCAAGACATTATTACCGAGTATATCAAAGCAATTGATGACGATTTTGAAGAAGAAGATATGATAAGAACAAAGATGAGTCGATGTTCACTGTTGCTAATTGAAGAAGAATCAACTGGTGTTTATATTCGAGTCCATGGTGTCGTTCTTGATGTTATTAAATCTGCGACAAAAGGTTTCGCAAAGGATCAAAGCCACAAAGTGGTGTATGGCGCGGTAATGTCTTTCTCAAAATTTGAAGAGCTAGAGTCTATTGTTGTGGGAACAAGAATAGTTCCCCATCTTAAAACGTTGAGCTCAAAAATTGAAGACATGTCACTCGGGAACGGAATACCTGAAGCGACCAAAAGAGCCTCGTGTAATTTTCCGGATGGCCTTTGGAGCCTTACTAACATGTGCCAAAGCCACAGCGAGTTTAGAGCGGCGCTAGTCTATGGTAAATGGCTGTTAAAAATTCAAATGAAAACGCTGGGACCTGAGCATGTTGATGTTGCAACCTCTTACAACAATCTGGGTACTTTACACAGTGATCTGGGCGACACAGATGAAGCAAAAGACTGCTATAAGCGTGCACTGGAGATTCGTCTGAAAAAGCTGGGACCTGAGCATGTTGATGTTGCAACCTCTTACAACAATCTGGGTACTTTACACAGTGATCTGGGCGACACAGATGAAGCAAAAGACTGCTATAAGCGTGCACTGGAGATTCGTCTGAAACAGCTGGGACCTGAGCATGTTGATGTTGCAAGCTCTTACAACAGTCTGGGTACTTTACACAGTGATCTGGGCGACACAGATGAAGCAAAAGACTGCTATAAGCGTGCACTGGAGATTGGTCTGAGAACGCTGGGACCTGAGCATGTTGATGTTGCAAGCCTTTACAACAATCTGGGTAATTTACACCGTGATCTGGGCGACACAGATGAAGCAAAAGACTGCTATAAGCGTGCAATGGAGATTCGTCTGAAAAAGCTGGGACCTGAGCATGTTGATGTTGCAAGCTCTTACAACAATCTGGGTACTTTACACAGTGATCTGGGCGACACAGATGAAGCAAAAGACTGCTATAAGCGTGCACTGGAGATTCGTCTGAAAAAGCTGGGACCTGAGCATGTTGATGTTGCAAGCTCTTACAACAATCTGGGTACTTTACACAGTGATCTGGGCGACACAGATGAAGCAAAAGACTGCTATAAGCGTGCACTGGAGATTCGTCTGAAACAGCTCGGACCTGACCATGTTGATGTTGCAAGCTCTTACAACAATCTGGGTACTTTACACAGTGATCTGGGCGACACAGATGAAGCAAAAGACTGCTATAAGCGTGCACTGGAGATTCGTCTGAAAACGCTGGGACCTGAGCATGTTGATGTTGCAAGCCTTTACAACAATCTGGGTAATTTACACCGTGATCTGGGCGACACAGATCAAGCAAAAGACTACTTTAAGCGTGCACTGGAGATTCGTCTGAAACAGCTGGGACCTGAACATGTTGATGTTGCAAGCTCTTACCACAATCTGGGTACTTTACACAGTGATCTGGGCGACACAGATGGGGCAAAAGAGTGCTATAAGCGTGCACTGGAGATTCAGATGAAAAGGCTGGGACCTGAGCATGTTCATGTTGCAAGCTCTTACAACAGTCTGGGTACTTTACACAAGGCTCTAGGTGACACAGATGAAGCAAAAGACTGCTATAGGCGTGCACTGGAGATTCGTCTGAAAAAGCTGGGACCTCAGCATGTTGATGTTGCAAGCTCTTACAACAATCTGGGTACTTTACACAGTGATCTGGGCGACACAGATGAAGCAAAAGACTGCTATAAGCGTGCACTGGAGATTCGTCTGAAAAAGCTGGGACCCGAGCATGTTGATGTTGCAAGCTCTTACCACAATCTGGGTACTTTACACAGTGATCTGGGCGACACAGATGAAGCAAAAGACTGCTATAAGCGTGCACTGGAGATTCGTCTGAAAAAGCTCGGACCTGACCATGTTTATGTTGCAAGCTCTTACAACAATCTGGGTAATTTACACCGTGATCTGGGCGACACAGATGAAGCAAAAGACTGCTATAAGCGTGCACTGGAGATTCGTCTGAAAAAGCTGGGACCCGAGCATGTTGATGTTGCAAGCTCTTACCACAATCTGGGTACTTTACACAGTGATCTGGGCGACACAGATGAAGCAAAAGACTGCTATAAGCGTGCACTGGAGATTCATCTGAAAAAGCTCGGACCTGACCATGTTTATGTTGCAAGAACTTACCACAATCTGGGTACTTTACACAAGGCTCTAGGTGACACAGATGACGCAAAAGACTGCTATAAGCGTGCACTGGAGATTCGTCTGAAAAAGCTCGGACCTGACCATGTTGATGTTGCAACCTCTTACAACAATCTGGGTACTTTACACAAGGCTCTAGGTGACACAGATGAAGCAAAAGACTGCTATAGGCGTGCACTGGAGATTCGTCTGAAAAAGCTGGGACCTCAGCATGTTGATGTTGCAAGCTCTTACAACAATCTGGGTACTTTACACAATACTCTGGGCGACACAGATGAAGCAAAAGACTGCTATAAGCGTGCACTGGAGATTCGTCTGAAAAGGCTGGGACCTGAGCATGTTCATGTTGCAACCTCCTACAACAATCTGGGTAATTTACACAGGGCTCTGGGCGACACAGATGAAGCAAAAGACTGCCATAAGCGTGCACTGGAGATTCGTCTGAAACAGCTGGGACCTGAGCATGTTGATGTTGCAAGCTCTTACAACAATCTGGGTACTTTACACAGTGATCTGGGCGACACAGATGAAGCAAAAGACTGCTATAAGCGTGCACTGGAGATTCGTCTGAAACAGCTGGGACCCGAGCATGTTGATGTTGCAAGCTCTTACCACAATCTGGGTATTTTACACAGTGATCTGGGCGACACAGATGAAGCAAAAGAGTGCTATAAGCGTGCACTGGAGATTGGTCTGAAAACGCTGGGACCTGAGCATGTTCATGTTGCAACCTCCTACAACAATCTGGGTAATTTACACAGGGCTCTGGGCGACACAGATGAAGCAAAAGACTGCCATAAGCGTGCACTGGAGATTCGTCTGAAACAGCTGGGACCTGAGCATGTTGATGTTGCAAGCTCTTACAACAATCTGGGTACTTTACACAGTGATCTGGGCGACACAGATGAAGCAAAAGACTGCTATAAGCGTGCACTGGAGATTCGTCTGAAACAGCTGGGACCCGAGCATGTTGATGTTGCAAGCTCTTACCACAATCTGGGTATTTTACACAGTGATCTGGGCGACACAGATGAAGCAAAAGAGTGCTATAAGCGTGCACTGGAGATTGGTCTGAAAACGCTGGGACCTGAGCATGTTCATGTTGCAAGCTCTTACAACAGTCTGGGTAGTTTACACCGTGATCTGGGCGACACAGATGAAGCAAAAGGCTGCTTTAAGCGTGCACTGGAGATTCGTCTGAGAAAGCTGGGACCCGAGCATGCTGATGTTGCAAGCTCTTACCACAATCTGGGTACTTTACACAGTGATCTGGGCGACACAGATGAAGCAAAAGACTGCTATAAGCGTGCACTGGAGATTCTTCTGAAACAGCTGGGACCTGAGCATGTTCATGTTGCACGCTCTTACAACAATCTGGGTACTTTACACAAGGCTCTAGGCGACACAGATGAAGCAAAAGACTTCTATAAGCGTGCATTGGAGATTCAGATGAAACAGCTGGGACCTGAGCATGTTGATGTTGCAATCTCTTGCAACAATCTGGGTAATTTACACAATGCTCTGGGCGACACAGATGAAGCAAAAGACTGCTATAAGCGTGCACTGGAGATTCGTCTTAAAAAGCTGGGACCTGAGCATGTTGATGTTGCAAGCTCTTACAACAATCTGGGTACTTTACACAGTGATCTGGGCGACACAGATCAAGCAAAAGACTGCTTTAAGCGTGCCTTGGAGATTTATACCTTCAAGTATGGTCAAGAACATTCAAGGACACTAGAGGTTGGGAGGAACTTAACTTGTCTAAGACAGAAAAGAAAGAGAGTTGACCCTTGTGCTGTTTTGGAAAAGAAGAAAAGAGACTCGTGTTAGTTGTTTAGTAACTGTGCTGATTCATAGACGTTGTTGGTCTTTAATTTAGGTTTACTCGGTGGGTTTTCTTAGCACGTGAGAACTTAGACCGTTTTAATTTTTTCATAATATCTTGTATAATTAGTGCTTTTAATATTCCGAACCGGAAACTCGCACAATCGATATGGGTTTTTTTTCTGAGCAAGTAGTTCATTACTTTCTCATTTTTTAGGTTACTCCAAAAGGTTGCAGTTCTACGGATAATCAACAGTCAGAATATGCACCCAAGCAAAGAATTTCTTAAGTTTGCTAATTAGTGCATTTTTTTCAGAATCTTGCTATTTTAAATTGATGATTTTTATTCATATTCATAATTAACAGAGAATATCCATAAAAGCGGTCCGGCCGATCTACCTTGAAAAATAGATTTCGCTGACTTCTCGTATATTGAAAGACTTTCATGTCCTTATTCTAGAACCACAATCCACTTCATCTGATCTTTTAAATTTATCGAGTTATGAGATTTTCTGATCACCCCAGCGAACACTTGTGGCGACCCATATCGAGGCTCAAATTTAAGGTAACACTGGAGGTCGATTTTACGAAAACTGTCATGCCCTTTATAAAACAAACATAAAAACGAGCGATTTAGCAAAAACAACGTTTTACTAGCCAAATATAGAGTAGAAATAGATATTATTAGATATTAGAACAAAGTCCATGATATTTCGCTGTTCACAGAAAGCGTATTAAAGTTTTTCACTAAACACTTCAGTACCTTATAATTGAAAAATCGAAAACTGCTCCTCACCTCCCGTTCCCGCCCCTCTCTTCCCTCTCCCCCCCGCCACTTGTCATCAAGGCCCACGTGAGCCTCAGTCACTAGAGTCTGATCAGCGGTTGTCTTAAAGAAATAAACATCATTTGTTCCGAACTTCGTAGACGGAAAATTCTCTGGATAACTAATTTGCTAACATGCCACAGGATACTAAAAAAAAATCCCGTTACTTCTTCATCAGTAGCCGTTTAACATCCAAGGTTGAGTGGAAGTAACCTCTCATTCTTGTGGAATCGAAGAGCGAAGTTCGTTAAAGATCTTAAACGACGCGGTGAATGGTGATTTTGGATATATGAAATTCATATATTTGCACTGCGGCGAAGAAATGAAATTAAGAGCTCCTCGCAGCTAAGAACACTATAGAAACGAGTAGTTGAAAATAGGACCTGAAAAAAATTCAGGCCCGTACAAGTCGTTTTTTCAACTACTCGTTTTAGTAGTGTTCTTAGTGACGCGGTGAAGTCTCACAATGTACTGGCCCACAATTCCTAATACCCACATTCCTACAAACTCCTCTTTCATCTTGAAGTAAATTTTAAACGAAACTTCAAGTTTTTTTTAATTGGACTGGAGGGTTGAAAATATCATTAAATATAAACATAAAAACATTAAACATAAAATATCATCAGCTTCGTGTGCCTCTTCTTTGTTCTTACCACATTTTGACGTCATCTGTGATTTCTTACTAAACAAACGCTGGGTAAGATGTAAGTTATTTTTTAAATTAACAAGTATGAAGTGTAGTCTGTTGTTATTTTCGGTCTTTCACTTCCTATCACAAAATGACACACATTTGAAGCGCTTTGGTACAATTATTTAATGGATATCAAAACTTTTTAAATACGCTGTTAGACATTCTGGACTCCTTCTGGCGGAAGCAGCTATCATGCGCCTCCTGCATCAAGTGCTGCCACAATTACTGAGTTTCTGTTCCTCAAGGTTTCTTTTGCAAGTATTCCGAAAAATGTTTACTTTCTGTCCACGGTTTATGTGACCGTAATCAGTAATAAGGATTACATTCGCAGCTGGTCATGCGTAATAAAGGAATACTGAAAAACGAAACGGAATTTTTGATGAAAACTGGCTGGAAAAAGGATTTCTATTGGAATTAACAGGCGTAATTCTATGGAATACTGACATTCGGAACATGATTTAAAAAGACACTTAGCGAAAATAATTTGTTTTCTTTGCTGTTAATTTTTTCCTTCTTTGTCTCCCACACAAGAGATCTCACAAGCTTTAAAGTTTGCACCCTGCACTATGTATTAGTCTACCAAAGTGTACAAAATTCGTGGCTAACTTGAGAGGGGGCTAATTCAGAAGATCATAATTTACAAGAAAAAAACTTGGAGAAATTTTCAATGGAAAAGACAATACTCCTAAGGCGTTGATCAAATGAATATGATGTCAACCAATGGGCCATTTCTCTTGATTCGTTAAAGTAATTACTTTACTGAGTAGGTTATTGGGTTGCGTCAGTTGAGACAAGATAATTTATTTCCTCTTGGATATGAAAATTTGAATTCTTAAACAGAGGCCAACAATGTTTCATTGTCCAGTTACAGAATGTTTAGATCAAAGTCCTTTTTAAGAATGAGCAAGGACTGAATTACTAAAATGAGGAGACCGAAGGAGTTCCTCACCGTAGGGCATGGGATATGACCCCTTCCTAAGTCCAGTGGGTAGTTATCTAGAAAACTTCCCTATCAGCGAAAGTGGGTGGGGGGAGGGGGGGGGGGGCCGGGGCGAGGGTATTAATGTAAACACCATTCTAACATCCTTAACTCAAGAAAAAAGCGGATGAAGAGGCGACCTTCGGGCACGCGTGCCTGGCGTGATTACTACAACAATCTAATTTAAATTATGTCCAAGAATATTTCGATCAAAGTCCTTTTCGGAGCAGAAGTACGGATAAAAAATTAAATTTAAACAGCCTTTTGAACAAGTACAACAGTTAGTTTTGATTTCCATGCAAGCGTCAAAATTTCAGTCAGTGTAGCGACATTCTTGTAAGCGAAGCGTATCGCGTGATGCTTTAATTTCTAATTCAGCAATTAAGCCCAGGGTTGCTTAAGATTTAGATGTATAATTGAGCGTAGCATAGTAATGACAGACATGTAGCAAGAATGTTCGGATTGCGCACAGCAGAAGTGATATAGACAATCAATAATGGTCTCAAATAATCATATAAGGAATTTTCTAGAGAAATTGTGCGTGCGTGTTTTGGTTGGAATATCCTGTGACGTTGCGTGATGTGTCATTCGTGCCGTAACTGGTGCGTGCGTGCGGGTGTAAATAACAGAAATGTTAATCAGAGTAGAATGGGAAAAAGCTTTTGAAATCAAGTTGAAAGGAAATAGCTTGGGATTTTAGAAAACATCAAATACCTAATGTCAGTCTTGGTTTTACGTAGTTTAGGCGTGTATTTCCGTTGTAATAGCAGATAAATAGAATCATTATCTTGTAACAAAAGATCGAGATCGATTGAACGTAGAAAGTACTGATATTGTATGGATCATAAATAACCGCAAGAAAGCGGAACGATATAGTCCTATTGGTTGTCGAACCAGCGCTCCGCAAAAATTTTTCCTTAACGAAGTAGAGAATTCAGCAACAACCAGACAAGACATTAAACAAAAATGGCTCATGCGCAACCAGCCTTCAACTCTAACAGAACACGAAAGTGAAACCACTGTCTTACGTATTGGGACCCTAACGAATAATTATTCAATGAAATTGCCTCTGTTTGGATGGCGTCGATAACCGCAAACGTCACATTTGTGCGCTGATCCGTTAAATGTAAGCTGAGCTGTTTAGTTCGGGATAGGTTAAAAAAACTGCAACCTGGGAAGGCAAAGCACACCAGCTTCCCCCCCACCCCCGGGTCCATAAGGCAATATCTTAAGAAAGAATTATGCTTGTTTATTTTTATAAACAACGGGGAATTCGAAAAGATCTCTGATGGACTGCGGAGTTGTTTTTGCTAGTTTGTTTCTACGGTGTTCTCTTAGACAACATACGTTCACAAAACTTCCCCAACATCAAAACATACGCAATGACTAAATCGACAAGAAATTTTGTGATCCTTTATCAATCTCGAAATCGAAGACATGTACTGTATTTCTTGCTAGAAAACTTCCCTATTAGCGTTAGATTTCATTAGATTTCAAACAGCCTTTTTAACAGACTGTGAAAATCTTTTTCAAAGAATCTATGTAATAAGCACAACAGTTAGTTTTGATTTCTGTGAAAACGTCAAAATTTCAACCAGGCAAGAAACCAAACAAAAATTGCTTATGCGCAACCAGCCTTCAACTCGTAGACAGGAACACGAAAGAGGAACCAGAGTGTTACGTATTGCCACCCTAACAAATAATAATCCAATGACATTGGAAAATTTTTTCTTTTGGGAGAGAGGGGAGTTCGTATGGGTTTCAGGGGAAACAGAGGGGAAATCAGTTGTCTCTCACAAAGTTAAAAGAAGGACTATAGAAGATTGACTGCATATTGGGTGGGGAGGGGAGGACTCAATAGAATACCACGGAGCCTTATTGGGGGATCATGTAGATGTTATAGTTACAAAACCAAAATACTCAGCTCCACACCACCCTCCCTTTCAGGGAATAACTAATGACCAGGTCCTAGAGAGTCCCCTTTTTCGAAGTGTGTGGCAAACTCGTTGGTGAAGACACAGGTGTCCCAAGCTCACGTCTCGGGAAAAAGATGAAAGCGTCACGCGTTGTGTGACGCAGTGATAAGTTACGAGAGGAACCGTTATGGGGGATGGAATATGGTCGATTTACAACCACAAATATTTCGAAATCGAACATTTTACACGTAAAAATTAATAAAACTTATTCTCATCTTGTGTGTCCGTTGTTTTTGGCGATTTCTGCCATTTTAGCTTGCTTTCCCTATCACTGTTATTCCTGAACAGAAAGGGTTTCCTCTCGTAACTCAGTACTGCGTCACAGAATGCGTGACGCTTACATGAATAAATCGTTCGCTTTTTTCTCCAGACGTGAGTTTGGGATACCTGTGGTGAACGTAAAAGACTCTTTAGTATAATATAATTTATAATACAATATATATTTAGCATAATGGTGATCTGTATGAAAAAAACATAAAGTTGAAAATTCACCATGTTAAGTGTTTATTGAATGTACTGGAGCCTTGATTCAAGGCTGGTAACCTTCACAAATTTGAAAAATTTATTTCTGTCATCAAATATTTGTTGATTAAATTTCAAGTCATTGCTAGATTTTTGCCACCATTTCCAGCCAATCTACAATGGTAATAGAACTGAGTGGAGTCTAATTAGGTTTGTTGTTATCATACACGTGATTAACAAAATTTGACGACCACGAAGCAGGAGACCAATTTGTCAATCCCAGGTATGATTACAGAAAGAATTGGACAACAAGAAGTCTTGTTACCAATTAATATTAATTGTTACAATTCTGAAAACAACAAATACATATAGGTCAAATGTCTCTGGAAGAGACAAAGTCTAAAGTAAAAAATATGTCTCCATCTTGGAAATTCTTCATTTTTTTTAAAGACAAGTGGTTGTTGCTGTCATTGTGATTAACTCTGTGATTGGTGGATTTGGCTGAGTGGACTTCATATGACTGGTTGCTTCAACAGTCCAATCACAGGTGTCTGATTACAGCCAACTGTCCAATTATATTGTCCAATTACAGCTGTACAGAATGATGAGTGAAAAATGAAGCAGCTAATGCACCAATCACATTTGAAGAAATTGTAATGGTTATGATTATTGCCTGAATAACCTGTTCCAGGCATTCAGTTGGTAAAACAAAGTGTGATAATAAACAGTGCTATAGTAGCAGAGAAGTGAAAAAGTGAGAGAGGCTTGGGTTGAGTCACTCAATAAATCCCACTCAACCCAAGCCTCTCTTTCTGTTTCACTTAATTCTGCTCCAGTCTTTGCTCTGTTTTACTAACTGAACACCTGGAGTGAGCTAATGCTTTTTTGCAGCTTCTGAAATTGAATTGTATGCTTCCTCTGTATCATCTTTGGCTTTTTGAAGCTGAAAATAAAAAAGAATGCATAAAACAATTTGGGATTCTTCAATTCTGGTGTTAACAATAATTATTCAGAAGCTCGACTTGAGCTTCGAGTCTATTCCTGAGTGCAGCCTTAAGTGAATCACATGAAAGAACATACTCAATCACATGTAACAAGATCAGAGAGAGGTACCAAGTTAACTGGTGACTCTTATAACCAGTTCTCATGATGGTTACAGAGAGCAGAGCTAGCACGTAAGATGTGGTAAAACAGTGGTTATTCACATGGGAAAAAAATCAGCCAAGCTATATGTCTGGTCCATCATTGCTTGCATTGGAAGTTTGCCACCACAGGTTAATAATGGAAAGATATGAAATAAATATTAAGTAATTATTACAAAATCATATCATTTAGCAATTTCAGACAAAGAACAACAAACCCTTTCAATTCCTTGGTACTATTATCATCACCAGCAGATGCTGTCATGATGCCAGAACTAAAATCATTCACTGCTAATGCAACACCTGAAATTCACAAAGAAATTCAAAATTACCAAACTTACATATGTACTAATATGCCATCTGGTGAGTTTGTCATAATTATACAGTATCATTTATTATCAAAATCCATCATATATTTTGTAACATCCTGATACATTACAATACTGTATGGTTGAATAATAATTCAGGTAGGTCTTTGCCACCCTCATGTTGTTTTTACACAGATGTTCTTTAGATATCAATGTTTTTAGCCAAACTTTCTGTTAAAATTCACTAGACTGGACCATTCACCAAAATCATGAGATTTGAAGTTGTAATTCACTATTTCAGCAGATTACACATTCCAGCAAATAAAACATTGCTACATACGTTGCTGACTGTGTACTATTTTGGTGAAGTTCTACAAAAAAACACAAGTAGAAAAACATTTATTTATTTAATCTCAAAATTGTCAACTCTTACTTAGAAGCTAAAACCAAATCTTACTTTCCTCTAAAACCTCATTCTCATCATAGGTGCTGTTTGGTGCAAAAGTAATTTACAGAATCATAACTTAATTTTTTATGTTATTATTGACTACATTCTGGCTTTTCAACCACAGTTTCCAGCAGAGTTGGCATTTTGGAATTCCAGGTCTTTTTTTCCCTCATAAAAGACCCCTAAAGCAAACCAACAAGATGCATGTAAATGTAATCTATCCTTCACCCACAAGTAGCTCAGGGTGTAGAATCCTAGCCCAGACTGACGTGGTGAGAGAGAAGCATTTACACCATCAACCCTTAAACACCCATGCATGACCAAAACATTATTTCTCCTCACCACGTGAATACATCACCAAGCAGGCAAATAATGCTCTGATTATTAGTTGATCCAAAACCAAATTCTCCCAACTAACATCATATGAACTGTGTGGCAGAAAGTGAAGGGAATTACTGAATCATAATGCATCCCTAGAAAAATATTACTACTACTGACCCCATATGTCTCCTTGGTAAGTAGTGTGTACTCCTCCACAAAATCTCTTTTCTTCTGAAATTCTTCAACAAGATCCTAACCAAAAGGAATAACTTCTGGTTATTTGTATTTCTAGGAAGGCCAAGTCATTCTTGTAATGGTTAAATTCAAAAGAAAGTTTGGTCATCTTTGAGCAGCGCCTCATTAACCCTTTAACTCCCAGAAGTGATGAACATGTAACTTCTCCCTTTAATATCCATATATTATTCAGTAAACAGGTAATGAGAATACTCAAACTCATCAGGTACAAGATGTTACGCTGATTTGATTGAACACAAAATTCTTGTAACTAATTTACAAGGAAATGTGTAGCAGCTACAGGGGAGAATTAATAATCAGATCTTGGGAGTTTAAAGGTCAATTGCACTTTGTCGAGTGTTTCTTCACCCACAGAAGTGAACGAGGCCTAGTAGAGCAACACAAGCTGACGAGAGGCCTGTGAAGTGAAGTGAAGTGACTAAAGAAGCTTTTGATTGTTAGACAAATTCTCCATGTCAGCAACTTAGGAAATGTTTAGAGAACAGTATGGAGAATATGCATACTAATGTTAGGGTGTAAAGGGTTAAAACACTGTCTCTCTGTATGCCATAATTAAAACTACAATAATTCATATTTTACAGCCCTGAATGAGACATACACTGTATGTATGATCCAAAACCAAATTCTCTGAACAAACATCATATGAATTTTATGGCAAACAGTAAAGAGAATGACTGAATCATAATGCACCCCTGGAGTAAGATTCTATTTGGAAAAATATAACAACTACTGACCCCATATGTCTCCTTGGTAAGTGATGTGTACTCTTCCACAAAATCTCTTTTCTTCTGAAATTCTTCATCAAGATCCTAACCAAGAGGAACAACTTCTGGTTATTTGTATTTCTGGGAAGGCCAAGTTATTAGCATAATGGTTAAATTAAAAAAAAAAGAAGAAGGTCATCGGTGAGCAGGGTCTCTATAACCCTTTAACACCCAGAACTGATAAACATGTAACTTCTCCCCATAGTATCCATACATTATTCAGCAAACAGGTAATCAGAATACTCAAACTCATCAGGTACAAGATGTTACACTGATTGAACACAAAATTCTCATTGCTAATCTACAAGGACAAGTGTAGCAGTTAGAGGGAAGAATTGAAAATCAGATCTTAGTAGTTTAAGGGTTAATTGCACTTTGGCTAAAGTGCTTCTTCACCTGCAGGAGAGAATGAGACCTGGAGCAACATGAGCTGGTGAGAGGCCTGTAAAGGGTTTAACCCTTTAACTCTCACAAGTGATTAACATGAAACTTCTCCCTATAATATCCATACATTATTCAGCAAACAGGTAATGAGAATATTCAAACTTATCAGGTAGAAGCTTCTATCTTGATCTAGTATCAAGTTCTCATAACTAACTTATAAGGAAATATGTACTAGCAGCTAAAGGGGAGAATTTACAATCAGATCTTGGGAGTAAAAAGTTTAACACTGATAAAGAAGGACCAAGTATTCAGCAGTTTAGTCCCTAAGAGTGACTGACATCTAATTTCTCCTTACCAGATCCCCCCTGAATCAAACATCAAGGCCAGGAGAATAAAGGAGCTGATCACTGACTAAAGAAGCTCTTGATTGTTAGACAAATTCTCCATGTCAGCAACTTAGAAAATGTTTAGAAACAGTATGGAGAATATGCATACTGATGTTAGGGTGTGAAGAGTTAAAAGTCTCTCTGTATACCACAATTAAAACTACAATTATTCATATTTTACAGCCCTGAATGAGACATACACTGTATGTAATTAAAACAATAATCCAGTGATATCACAATTTTACTACACAAAGACTTCTTAGATAAAACATCAAAACCATGGAACATTTTGTACCTTGTGACTATGATGCATGAAATCATCCACATCTCATGATAAACTTGTCATATGAACCTTTTTTCACTTTGCTTCTGACTGCAAGCTATGTAATAAAAAAAAGTGTTTATACCTTACACTGTAAGTGTATGAGCATGAGAGATGCCATAGACAAACAGTTATCCACTGGTCACTGAGTTAAATAGCCAGTCTGATTAATTTCTCAGAGCAAGGAGTTTAATAATGATTATCAAACTTAGTTTCACCAAGTTGCAACAGACATTTTGTCACAAAAGAAATCCCCCAGGCATACACATACAATCAGCGAGAAAATTGTCAACACACTACCATTGAAATGGCAATATTCTGGAATAGCATTGTAGGCGCAAGAATTTGTATTATCATTTTTTGTTAGTGTTGGTGTTTCATAGTTTCGTGTTAGGTGTTTATTTTCTCGTCTTCCATTAGTGTCCTTTGTCAGTTACCAGTTTTGTACTTGTTATATTTATTTGCATATGGTATATATATTGGTTGCGCGTAATTTATTTGGTTAGTTGTCTAGTTTGCGAAAATTGTCGTTACATATCTAGCTCTGGGTTTCATGTTTTCGTCTTTGGTTTGGTCACATTCGTCTTGTAAGTATCCTTGTTTATTTCGCTTTGTCGTTTTCCAGTACTTTCACTCATACGATGTAAGTTACTTTATGCTCATTCGTGTGATTGTAATTTTGTCATTTTCAGTTACCGTATTCAACAATGTGTCAAGTTTGTTCTAGTAAAGTTTGAAATACGAGTGATTAGCGTTTGCGGCTATAAGCATACCAATTATATTCCTTACTTTTAACTCTTCTTCTCATGTACAATGTTTCTTTAATTGTTTTACACCATTCTACAACATTGACTGGTGGAAGAGCTTATTGTTGCAGTGAATTGTAGTTCAATTTTCACTACATTTCTACATAATTCCTTAGAGGTGGCTCAGTGGATGTTGTGTTAACTGATTTTATCTTTAAAACATTTATGACCTCTTAAGATGAAAATAGTCAGAATTATTGTTGATTTTATGAAAAATATACCTATGGAGTTCAAATCAAGTGTTGTTTTGCTATAGTATGTCAGTTTACAAATTTTGCGGAAAAAATCACCCACACTCACAGGGATCATGGCCAAATATCTGTAAGAGTATCTTATTATTTGAAAAACTCACATTTTCCTCTTTCAAAACCTTTTGCAAATCTTCATCTTTTGAAAAGGCTGGGTGGCTGACAACAAGTTGAAATAATCTGAAAAACATCAAAAATTTTAATTCTTGAGATGGGCTAATATGCAATGTAAACATGTGAATCAACAGTGTCTCCCACTGAGTATATTAAATTTTAGAGAAAATAGTATCTTCAAGAAAAACTGAATCTTTCCTGAGGAAGTTTCTCTAAGATCTGTTTGTTGTTTCTTGTTGGGTTGTTTTCTGGATCATTTTTGTTTTACTCTGCCAGTTTACTGGGAGAAAATTCTCCATGTCAGCACCTTAGGAAATGTATAAAGAGCGGTATGGAGAATATGAATACTGAATCTAGGGTGTAAAGGGTTAAAAAAACTTTCCCAACCCACTGTTTTTCTTTTCAATACTCTGTAATCTGCTGTAAATCCATACAATTACTGAACTGTCCCCTTTTCCTATTCCTTCATTACTCCTTTCCATTGGTTATCCTCAGTTTCTTTACTCCACCATAAACTTTTTTTCAACATTAAAATATACCTGTTTTTCTCCTTCCTTCCATTTCTCTGAACATTCCTCTGTAATCCCAAATCCACATCGTCCCTGAATTTCTGTCTTACGAGTCCTTCTCGTTGAGTAGCTCAGTAGCTCGATGTGCGGCGCTTGGTAACCACCCTGTTGCACTTCGCTAACAAATCATCAGCAGAGTTCCATTTGTGTCGTGCGTCAAGAGGATGGTTTCCAAATGACAAAGTACCGGCTGTATCCATGAAAAATGCCTTGACTCTAGATTGTTACTACCAAAAAGGCAAAGTTAGTCATCAAGTTAGCAGCCCTGTACAGCTTTTTTGGCCTTGTTAGGCCTGATAAATAAGGCGTTTCTAATATAAGGGGCTTGGGTAGCTTATGAAAAGATGTTTTGAACATCGGCAGAAATATTGGACACCTCTGGCGGCAGCGCTTGCGCATTTCGTCCATAATGGCGTCCAAATAATATAAGAAACTGTATGGAAATTTGTAAAATTTCTAAAATATAACAATCAGGAGCTCATGGTCCCGTCTGCTCTCGATCGAGACATATTCAGTACTGATTCTGCTATTCATCAAACCTCACAGGGACTCGATAAATAAAAACCACTTACTTCCCGAGCCAGTTCTTTTGTCATTGATCATTGACCTAGGTCGCCATACAGTTCTTCAAAATCCGTCGTTCTCCATCCCAAACACTCGCCTATTACAGGAAAGTGCATCAATAAAGTCAACTGCTCTCGATCGAATTGACTGCTACAGAGTTCGAAGCGTCCAAACATCCTGTAAAATTGCCATTTCCTCCCATCAAAAAAGTTCCCAACGCGCCAGAATATCCCTTATTTTCCATGTTGAGTAAGTGACGAGACGCCATGTTGAAAACTATGACTGAAATAGTTAAACACGAGCAACGCTGATCTTCGAATCGTCGGCCATATTTGTTTATGTTCTTGCAGGGAAGTAAATTAGTTCTCGGTCCTTTTCGGAATAAAAATATGCCAGGCATTGAATGCAAATTTAGTGGTCTTAGCGCGAAAATTAAATTCAAGCAAATCAAAATTCTGACATCATGTCATCGCTCTGCCTCGAAAAATCCCAAAGATTTACTTGCAGGTCTTCTTTTCTTTTTCTTTTCATCAAATAGAAGATCTGCGGTGCTCAAATTGTATAAGTCATGGTACGAAACACTCTTCTTTGCAGATCGAGCCGTGATCGCCGCCATATTGAATTCTCTCGATATTCTATTGTTCCGGAGTGTAATACGATATACCGCTGATAATTGTTAGCGGGCTCGAAATGTCCTTGATTTCTGGCGATAATTACATATGGAACATTTGCAGAAAGAATTGGAGGTGTGGAGGCCCCATAGTCTGCATCTGGAGTCTGAGTCGAGAGATTCCTATGTGGAGACCAGACAGGAACACTTCGACAAAGAGACTTAAGAAGTAATCAGCTCTCATCAAGAATTTCACTTTCCATTAGTTTTGATTTGAAAGTTCCACTGCCCGAGAACACGACTGCAGCTGATCTTAATCAGACAACTGAAGAAATTTCCAGTAACCTATTATTAAAGTTTAACAAAACAGATGTGAATCTTAATATCAGTGGGATTTCCTTAGTTTTCGATGCTTCAAAACCACCTCAAGTGCGCCTTTTATGTGATAGTGGACAGGTTCTAAGAGGCTCCAAATGTGGTAAGCAGAGTTTGTTATCAAAAAAATCCTTACGAATCTCAAAACACAAAGTGACTAGTTAACTTACTTTGCTTAAAAGATTCTTATTTTGTCCAAGATAGTTGGTTACGCTGGCACTTTTCCATAAGCAAGTATTCTAAAAAATAATTTGATCGCTTTAGACAAACAGGAGCAGTGAGATGCATGATGCAAATGAAAGAATAGCCAGATAATTTTTTATTTCACGTTTGCTAAGTACTTCCCTATAACTATGAAATTTTCTAAAATGGCCGAGTTTTCCAAAGTGGCCATAAAAGCAATTTCACTTCCGCTTTATTATTGGTTTATTTAAGAAAATAGGTGTTATACGATTGGCTGCCTACTCTAGATCAACAACCTTTCAAAGGCGCAGAATTTCTTCGCAGATGGCATTTGAAAAATTATGTGAGTTGAAAAAACGTATTGAAAGCGCTAACTCTAACTTAAGGAGAACTAAAATCTTCCCATAGCTTTTAAGCCCCTAGATGTTTACGGAGTACTTGGCTAAGTTTAGACCCTATCGTAAGTAATAAGAAAGATGTAATTAACTCAACGAAGGAAGCATATCATAACCAAGCACCAAAAAGTCATTCTTTTAGATGAATCAACGTACAAAACATTTCCCCTGAAATTGAGTTTCCTCGCATGAGGATGAAGAATGATTGTAATATAAGTATCGAAAAGGCAATGCACTTGCCTTCCTATGCAGTCAGATGCTATAAACAGCTCTGAAATGGCTGACTCAAACAGTTTGATGATAGGTCAAACCTTTTTAAACATTATCGTCCCTTTTTGCTATTTATAGTGAGCTGTCCTGTTGGATACTTCCACAATACCTTAGAATGCCAGGCATGCGCAGTGGATCATTGCCAGGATAAAGAGGCGCAGACTTCTTATGTTCCTTGTCCATCCGGGACATCAACGTTTGGCGCATTAACATCTAGATGGCAGGGAAACTGTGAAGGTCTCTAAAAAAATTATACTAGATGTCTTATTTTGACTTATGATGAATTTATTTGTACTGCTGTAAACAATATTCGTATTTGACCACTTGACAATTCTGATTTTCATCAGCAAATTCCAAAACGTCAAATGCCGATGGGCAAGGGACATCAGGTCACCTTCTCAATGTCATCATTGCCATGGCAATAGTTGTACCAGTCATTGTAATAGCTGCTGTCGCCATCTTTTGTGTGTGGAAGCAAGGAATGTAAGTCAAAAGTATCGTTTTCATTTTTTTTTATGGTTGTCATTATCGTCACCATAAGAATTTCTTACTGTTATTTTTACTGCCGTCGTGGTTTTTCAAAAGTGGAATGGAAACCGATAGAGTTAAATTGCAATGGAAGAAAAAGAGGTGAAAAGGCTTAGAAAGGGTGAACTGGCGTGAGCAAAGCAAGGGTGATGGTGGGGTAACGTGTTGACAACGTTCAAGCCAAAATTGCCAGAGCTCGTCTCAATATCAGTAAAATAACAACAGGAAGCATTTAACTAATCGTACTGGATGCCAGGTTTATTCATCGCTGAAAACCATTACCTTCTTCTCCCTTCCCCATTCCCTTGCCGATTCATCAAGTTTCTCTGATAGTTTGCCAGTTTCCCTTAATATTTAATGGTGGAGAGCATCACATGGACGACAAAAGAAGTAACATATTGTCCTCAAGATTGCATCACTGTGACTTTACCGTGGCTTAAATTTGGACCTCTCGAACAGTTGTTCCTGCCTACTATTTACTAAACCACCGCAATTCCCAACTTTGATATATCCTCTCCTTAGATCCTTTGTGATATCGGCATCTAAAGGTTACCTCTACTACACAACAGCCCACGCACAAAGCATAAAACAAATATTCTTATTTTGGCCGAGTAAGGCATTAACAAAGTTAAGATTTTGTCTTATTTCGGAGTTCCAAGACGCGTTCACTTGAATGACATAGCATCAGATAGCAAGGTTTGATACATGCGAGCTAGTTAAAGATTCGTGTCTCTCTTTCTCAGCTATTTTATCGTTTCTCCCTCAGAAGACCTCGGCGAACAACGTCGGAGACCAGGGGACACAACAATCCAGCATATGAAGATCCAATGAGTACCCGTGTCTATGAGGAAATTTAAGAATTGCAGTTTCCGAGTCCCCATTCCCATTATCAGTTACTGAACACGGAACCACATACTTACGCGGAGCTTCGAAACAGTCACTCTAAAGCCTAGGGAAATAGTTTGACGACTTCAGATAATCTGAATTGGTATTATTTTTTGGTATAGTCCTACCTTCACCGGTTTTACTCGTGGATATGCAAAGCATAGGAAAAAGCAGCGCGTTAACGCGGCCTAGGAAGTCTGGGGAGAGCATACATAAATCTTATAAAGGACGCGAACCCAATGTTAGTTTTGGCAAATCAATTAAGGAGAGCTCTTGTAGGTATGAGGGATAATTTTGTACCGATGATGTACTGCGCAATAGCCCTTTTTTTCATCAATAAATAACCCCATCCCCATGCAAGTAAATTCTTTACGACATGATAATGATCACCCACGCGCTATCCAGGCTTTAATTAGGCTTTCATGAGAAATTTTTGATTAGGGAGAAGGGGAGGGAGCCCTGTATGAGAAAAACTAATGATATTTTCAACCCTCAAGTCTAATTGAAAAAAAAATTAAACTTTCGTTTAAAATTTTTTCTTCAAGATGAGAGAGGAGTTTGTAGGAATGTGGGTATTAGAAATTGTGAGCCAGTACATTGTGAGACTTCACCACGTCACTAAGAACACTACTGAAACGAGTAGTTGAAAAAAGGACTTGTACGTGCCTGAATTTTTTTCAGGTCCTATTTTCAACTACTCGTTTCAGTAGTGTTCTTAGCTGCGAGGAGCTCTTAATTTCATTTCTTCACCGCAGTGCAAATATATGAATTTTATATAAAATCATCATTCACCGCGTCGTTTAAGATCTTTATCGAAGTTCGCTCTTCGATTCCACAAGAATGAGAGGTTACTTCCACTCAACCTTGGATGTTAAACGGCTCCTGATGAAGCAGTAACGGGATTTTCTCTTTAGTATCCTGTGGCATGTTACCAAATTAGTTTATCCAGAGAATTTTCCTTCTACGAAGTTCGGAACAAATGACGGCTATTTCTTTAAGACAACCGCTGATCAGACTCTAGTGACTGAGGCTCACGTGGGCCTTGATGACAAGTGGCGGGGGGGAAGGGTGGAAGAGAGGAGCGGGGACGGGAGGTGAACAGCAGTTTTCAAATTTTCACATATAAAGTACTGAAGCGTTAAGTGAAAAACTTTAATACGTTTTCTGTGAACAGCGAAATATCATGGATTTTGGTCTAATATCTAATAATATCTATTTCTACTCTTTTTCAGTTAGTAAATCACTGTTTTTGTTAAATCGCTCGTTCTGGTGTTTGTTTTATAAAGGGCATGACAGTTTTCGTAAAATCGACCTCCAATGTTACCTTAAATTTGAGCCTCGACATGGGTCGCCACGAGTGTTCGCTGGGGCGATCAGAATTGAATTTCTCATAACTCGCTAAATTTTAAAGATCAGATGAAGTGGATTGTGGTTCCAGAATAAGGACATGAAAGTCTTTCAATGTACAAGAAATCAGCGAAATCTATTTTTTAAGCTAGATCGGCCGGACCACTTTTATCTATATTCTCTCTTAATTATGAATATGGATAAAAATCATAGATTTAAAAGAGCAAGATTCTTAAAAAGCAGCAATGATTAGCAACTTAAAAATTTCTTTACTTGGGTGCATATTCTGACTGTTGATTATCCGTAAAGCTGCAACCCTTTGTAGCAACCTCAGAAATGAGAAAGTAATGAACTACTTGTTCGGAAATAACAAAAACCATATCAATTGTGCGAGTTTCCAGATCGGAATATTAAAAGCATAAATTATACAAGATATTATGAAAAAATTAAAACGGTCTAAGTTCTCACGTGCAAAGAAAACACAACGAGTAAACCTAAATTAAAGACCAACAACGTCTATGAATCAGCACAGTTACTAAACTATTAACACGAATCTCTTTTCTTCTTTTACAAAACAGCACAAGGGTCAACTCTCTTTCTTTTCTGTTTTAGCCGAGATAAGTTCCTCCTGACCTCTAGTGTCCTTACATGTTCTTGACCACACTTGGAGATACAAATTACCAATGCACGCTTATAGCAGTCTTTTGCTTCATCTGCGTCGCCCAGAGCCTTGTGTAAATTACCCAGATTGATGTAAGAGCTTCCAACATCAACATGCTCAGGTCCCAGCTGTTTCATGCGAATCTTCAGTGCACGCTCATAGCAGTCTTTTGCTTCATCTGTGTCGCCCAGAGCCTTGTGTAAACTACCCAGATTGTTGTAAGAGCTTGCAACATCAACATGTTCAGGTCCCAGCTGTTTCATCTTAATCTCCAGTGCACGCTTAAAGTAGTCTTTTGCTTCATCTGTGTCGCCCAGATCACTGTGTAAACTACCCAGACTGTTGTAAGAGCTTGCAACAGCAACATGCTCAGGTCCCAGCTGTTTCATGCGAATCTTCAGTGCACGCTTAAAGTAGTCTTTTGCTTGATCTGTGTCGCCCAGAGCCATATGTAAATTACCCAGATTGTTGTAAGAGCTTGCAACATCAACATGCTCAGGTCCCAGCTGTTTCATGCGAATCTTCAGTGCACGCTTAAAGTAGTCTTTTGCTTCATCTGTGTCGCCCAGATCACTGTGTAAACTACCCAGATTGTTGTAAGAGGTTGCAACAGCAACATGCTCAGGTTCCAGCTGTTTCATCTGAATCTCCAGTGCACGCTTATAGCAGTCTTTTGCTTCATCTGTGTCGCCCAGAGCCTTGTGTAAAGTACCCAGATTGTTGTAAGAGGTTGCAACATCAACATGCTCAGGTCCCAGCTGTTTCATCTGAATCTCCAGTGCACGCTTATAGCAGTCTTTTGCTTCATCTGTGTCGCCCAGATGACTGTGTAAATTACCCAGATTGTTGTAAGACCTTGCAACATCAACATGCTCAGGTCCCAGCTGTTTCATGCGAATCTTCAGTGCACGCTTAAAGTAGTCTTTTGCTTCATCTGTGTCGCCCAGATCACTGTGTAAACTACCCAGATTGTTGTAAGAGGTTGCAACAGCAACATGCTCAGGTCCCAGCTGTTTCATCTGAATCTCCAGTGCACGCTTATAGCAGTCTTTTGCTTCATCTGTGTCGCCCAGAGCCTTGTGTAAACTACCCAGATTGTTGTAAGAGGTTGCAACATCAACATGCTCAGGTCCCAGCTGTTTCATCTGAATCTCCAGTGCACGCTTATAGCAGTCTTTTGCTTCATCTGTGTCGCCCAGATGACTGTGTAAATTACCCAGATTGTTGTAAGACCTTGCAACATCAACATGCTCAGGTCCCAGCTGTTTCATGCGAATCTTCAGTGCACGCTTAAAGTAGTCTTTTGCTTGATCTGTGTCGCCCAGAGCCTTATGTAAAGTACCCAGATTGTTGTAAGAGCTTGCAACATCAACATGCTCAGGTCCCAGCTGTTTCATCTTAATCTCCAGTGCACGCTTAAAGTAGTCTTTTGCTTCATCTGTGTCGCCCAGATCACTGTGTAAATTACCCAGATTGTTGTAAGAGCTTGCAACATCAACATGGTCAGGTCTCAGCTTTTTCAGACGAATCTTCAGTGCACGCTCATAGCAGTCTTTTGCTTCATCTGTGTCGCCCAGATTCCTGTGTAAAACACCCATATTGTTGTAAGAGCTTGCAACATCAACATGCTCAGGTCCCAGCTGTTTCATCTTAATCTCCAGTGCACGCTTAAAGTAGTCTTTTGCTTCATCTGTGTCGCCCAGATCACTGTGTAAACTACCCAGACTGTTGTAAGAGCTTGCAACAGCAACATGCTCAGGTCCCAGCTGTTTCATGCGAATCTTCAGTGCACGCTTAAAGTAGTCTTTTGCTTGATCTGTGTCGCCAAGAGCCATATGTAAATTACCCAGATTGTTGTAAGAGCTTGCAACATCAACATGGTCAGGTCTCAGCTTTTTCAGACGAATCTTCAGTGCACACTCATAGCAGTCTTTTGCTTCATCTGTGTCGCCCAGATTCCTGTGTAAAACACCCATATTGTTGTAAGAGCTTGCAACATCAACATGCTCAGGTCCCAGCTGTTTCATCTTAATCTCCAGTGCACGCTTAAAGTAGTCTTTTGCTTCATCTGTGTCGCCCAGATCACTGTGTAAACTACCCAGACTGTTGTAAGAGCTTGCAACAGCAACATGCTCAGGTCCCAGCTGTTTCATGCGAATCTTCAGTGCACGCTTAAAGTAGTCTTTTGCTTGATCTGTGTCGCCCAGAGCCATATGTAAATTACCCAGATTGTTGTAAGAGCTTGCAACATCAACATGGTCAGGTCTCAGCTGTTTTATGCGAATCTTCAGTGCACGCTCATAGCAGTCTTTTGCTTCATCTGTGTCGCCCAGATCACTGTGTAAAACACCCAGATTGTTGTAAGAGCCTGCAACATCAACATGCTCAGGTCCCAGCTGTTTCATCTGAATCTCCAGTGCACGCTTAAAGTAGTCTTTTGCTTCATCTGTGTCGCCCAGATCACTGTGTAAACTACCCAGATTGTTGTAAGAGCTTGCAACATCAACATGCTCAGGTCCCAGCTTTTTCAGACGAATCTTCAGTGCACGCTCATAGCCGTCTTTTGCTTCATCTGTGTCGCCCAGAGCCTTATGTAAAGTACCCAGATTGTTGTAAGAGCCTGCAACATCAACATGCTCAGGTCCCAGCTGTTTCATGCGAATCTTCAGTGCACGCTCATAGCAGTCTTTTGCTTCATCTGTGTCGCCCAGATCACTGTGTAAACTACCCAGATTGTTGTAAGAGCTTGCAACATCAACATGGTCAGGTCCCAGCTTTTTCAGACGAATCTCCAGTGCACGCTTATAGTAGTCTTTTGCTTCATCTGTGTCGCCCAGATCACTGTGTAAATTACCCAGATTGTTGTAACACCTTGCAACATCAACACGCTCAGGTCCCAGCTGTTTCATCTGAATTTTTAACAGCCATTTACCATAGACTAGCGCCGCTCTAAACTCACTATGGTTTCGGCACATGTAATTAAGGCTCCAAAGGCCATCCAGAAAATTACACAAGGCTCTTTCGGTCGCTTCTGGTATTCCTTTCCCGAGTGACATGTCTTCAATTTTTAAGCTCAACGTTTGAAGATGGGGAACTATTCTTGTTCCCACAACAATAGATTCTAGCTCTTCAAATTTTGAGAAAGACATTACCGCGCCATACACCACTTTGTAGCTTTGATCCTTTGCGAAACCTTTTGTTGCAGATTTAATAACATCAAGAACGACACCATGGACTCGAATATAAACACCAGTTGATTCTTCTTCAATTAGCAACAGTGAACATCGACTCATCCTTGTTCTTATCATATCTTCATCTTCAAATTCGTCATCAATTGTTTTAACATACTCGATAATAATGTCTTGCAGTATCGGCTGTGATGCACACATTGAAAGAAAAAGGAACATGTGATGCAAAATTATATCATTTTCCATCACCATTTCGACAGCGAGTGTTATTGCTTTGGTCATGGTCTGTGGATAGGCTGGATTTGTCGCAGCAAGAATGCTTTCAGTATTGCTTCGTTTCCCCTCTTCCAATTTCTTCAAATAGTCGGTCCAGCCAAATTTCGAGGTTCCTTTATTCTGACGATTTTGTCTCACATACGTGGCTGCGGCTGCCAATGAAAGTGGCTGGTAGTCTAGTTCTTTCGCAATTTCTTTTTCCATCTTGGCATCTGAGATACCAGAAAGGAGGTTAAGCAGAAAGCACGCATCATCAGGATGCATTCCTGCGCTGATTGAGATATTTCGTATGGAAGAGCTTGACAACGGTATAGACGCAGTGTCTTGTGTTGTTATTAGCATCTGACCCCTTGCCCACAACTCGCTGTCTGCATGTGGCAAATAATCGCTTGTACGAGATTCGCTGGTCACATTATCAACTACTAACAGCCATGAAGTGTAATGCTCAATTTTTGTACTTATTAAGGTCTTGAAATATGAAATCTTCCCGTCTGTGTTCAAATCCTTGGAGCGGTAAGTGTTTGTTATTTCATACCCGGGACATTTGCAATGTTGAGCGAAAAGGACATACGATTTCAAAAGTGCTTCTGAGTTTTCAGCATTCAACGTCATGACAAATGAAGCTGCAGAAGGTATTTGTTCGACCTCGTCGTAAAATCGCCTGGCTGCTAAACGGGCCAGCTGAGATTTTCCACTTCCTGGATTTCCTGACAAATACAGTATGCTCAACCCATCATTGGCGTCTTTTAGTGTTTGGAGGTTTTGTAAAACTTCACCAACTTCAGATTCCCGACTAGCGATGTCGTGGCTAGGTTTGGGAGGGAGAATACAAAATGGAGAGACATCGAAATTTAATTGCTCTTCTAGGGCAAGCCTCTGTTCTTCTTTCACTTGAAGTTCCTCTTCTTTGTCTTTAACTTCTTGTTTCAAGTCGTCAACCTTCCTTAAAACTTCGTTTAACTCCTCCGTTAAGAAGTTTGTCTGATTTTGAACTTCGTTGATTTCCATTGACGGGAGACCGAGTGCGTGGAATGCAGTTTTAACCTTTGTAATGACAGTTTGGAAATCTCCGTTGGAGAGGTGGCCCCGAGGCATATGTGCAAATTCTTCATTTCGAAATTTCCTTAAGTCGTCCGCATTTGATCTAATTGATGGATTGAGAGAATATATGCAATCTGAATACAGGATAGCGTAAAACAGCATGGTACAATCCCACTCAGCTCTATCGCCATTCTTCATGGTTGTCAACAGCACAGCGTTTCTTTTTCTGTTTCGAGTAGACTCGCCATTCCAGAAGTCCATTCCATTTTTGGGTTGATCTTTCCATTCTCCCAGTGTTGTCTTGTATCGATTGTCCCATTCTTGTTTGAAGATGGTTCGCAGACCCTCAGTTAGTATGTCAGTGACAACGTAACAAATCCTGTAGTAATTCAGTTGCTCTGTGGTGTACTTCAACCTAGTGGCCATCATCAGTTACATCCTATTAAAACCATAGTTATGTTAGTACCCAATTCGGTTATGTGAGTAGGTCGCTATACTTTTGCTGATCCTTTAACGGTTTTGTGGTACTTGGTGTGAATATTTATTTACCTACCAAGATATTTTCGCTGATACATGTCAATTATATTTTAGAGAGGAAGTAAGGGCAATTGAAAAACTCTCGCTTTCAAAACAATTTGCTCGATGGCGTCAAGGGCTAATAAAAGGGAGGAAAAGAGAGTGGTAAAGATCCACTGTCACTCATAACTTAAACGTCAGTATAATACAGAGAAGTGTTCAGAGCAACCAGGATACGGTTTATATGTGAAAGAAACTATCTTCTTGCTTCCTTATTTGTTAATTTGTTTCTTTCTTTCAGTGTTCACTTGGTTCCACGATAGGTATTTTTCGAGACACAGTCGACCTGAAATATGGAACTCGACAGATCTCACATGATTTGGCCCCTTCGCATATTAGAGAGAAAAAATTAGGTTAAAATGTTGACACTGAATCACTCAGCCCAAGAACAAAATTACGCAGGGAACTCATGGTCGAAGTCAATGACAAGGGAGTTTTTAAGCTGTACGATTATCGTCTTCTGCTGAGCTGGTAGTTTTTTTCAGCTTGTGAAGTAATTGGTGATGATAATCTTACAAAAGCTAAATTGCAAGTCTCCTAACATCAAGGATCACTTTTCCCTTAGTTCAAGCATGCTGATGGGATCAAGAACACTGCAAGGTAGTGAGAGGGTGGCGTACGTGGGAGATAAGGGAATGCAACAAGGAGGAGTCCCCATCCTGATGAGTGTGAGGACAAAGAGAGCCTTAATGGGATGGATGCCAATCTGCATGAGAACCATTAAGGCAAGATTCTACTCAAAACACAAAATCTAACGGTAACAAAAGCATATGCACCAACAGACGATACGATGGACGAGGGAAAGGATGAATTTAACAATCAACTGCTAGACTCTGTTGCAAGCTGCAGTAGTCATGATATGATTTTGATGATGGAAGACCTGAACGCTTACGGGAGTAACAACATTAACAGAGAGGAGGTACTGAGGAAGTTTAGTGTCGGAGTCATGAATGATAATGGGAAAGGTTATGTGATCCCTGTGGTACGAATGGCTTAGTTGTAATTGGAACAGTTTCCCACGTAAAGAGATCTATAAGCTAACCTGGAAGTCACCAGGTGGGAAGACTGTTAACCAGCTCGACCATGTCTTTGTGAATGGACGCATGAGAACATCGATTCTGGACGCAAGAGTGATGGGAGGAGCAGACGTATATGGTGACTTCTACCTGGTGAGAACCAGAATTAGACTAAAGTTGGCAAAGGCGCATGGGAAGAAGAAAACAAGTATGAGATTTGACGTGTGTTACTTGCAAAGTGAAGAGATCAGGGGGAGATATAACATTTAAGTGAAGAACAGGTTTGCAACGATATAAGATATAGAAGATTCAAAGGAAGCACAACAAGATCTTGGTGACGTACAGAGATGCCACATAGAAAGTTATTGGAAGGTAAAAAAGAAGAGCAAGCCAAGGATAGGAGACACGACGTGGGAAAAAATTCAGGAGGGGTAAGACGCAAAACTTAATATAGAGGGTGCGAGATTCGAACGACTTGAACAGCGATAGAGAGAGGAGTATAGTGCGAAAGAAAAGGAAGTGAAAGAGAGTGCTAGGGAGGATAAGAAGAATTGGTTGGAGGAAAGGGCTACAGCAACAGACAAGGCCGCTGAGAATGGTAGAAACGAGGATCTAAACAGCATAACCAAGACAATAGCCGGGAACAGAGGAGGCGAGAATTGCGTGTGAAAGACAAACTGGGGGTGCATAAGACAGAATCACAAGAACGATTGCAGAGCTGGGTAGAGAACTTGAGTAAAATTTTAAACAGAGATGACCCCACAAATCCGGTGGAAGAGAAAGAAGAAACAGAAGAACTGGAGTAGATTGAGGAAATCGATATAGGAAGATGGCGAATACAAGAGGTTAAGGATGCGTTCAGGAAAACAAAGCCAGGGCCCAGACTTACTAAGGGCTGACATGGAATACACCGCAAGTGGGCAGACTGATGATATAACAGGCTTTAGAAAAGTGAAAGGTGACCAGAAGTGTGTAAGAAGGGACTGGTTGTCAATATATTTAAGAAAGGTGATTGTGTGATTGTAAAAATTGGAGAGGAGTGACTTTGCTACCCACCATCAATAGAATATTCCACAGGATGTTGCTAGAACGGATCAAGAAAGGTTTAGACAAGAAGCTTGAAAAAGAGCAGGCCGGCTTTAGACCAAATGGAAATACAACTGAACAGATCTTTACATTAAAGAAACATCTTAGAGCAGGCAAACGACTGGAGGGCGAGTCTGCACACGCACTTTGTGGACTTTGAAAAGAAGCCCTTGATTCGGTACACAGAGAAAGCTCGTGGAACACCATGGGGAGCTATGGAATTCCGCGCAAGATGGTGAGAGTGGTAGTAGGGATATACGGAGGGTTTGAATGCGCCGTAATCGACGGATGGGAGATATCAGACTGGTTCAAGATTTAGTCAAGAGTAAAGCAGGGATGCGTAATGTCAGGATTCTTATTCCTACTGACTATGGATTGGATCATGAGGAAGACAACAGTAAGACACTGAGGATGGAGTTTGCAACGAACAGGGAGAGCATTGTGGTGGCGTATCTTGAAGCTATTGTAGACAAGAAAGGTGGAGGCAGTGAAGACATTAGGAACAGAATGCAGAAGGCACGAGGTGCATTCCAGAGGCTATGGAAGGTGTGGGTAGCCAGAAGAATAGGAAAGAGAGCCAAGATGTGCCAATTCAAGACTTTAGTCCGATCGGTCCTGCTACATGGTTATGAAACATGGAAAATCACAAAGACCGATGAAAGAAGACTGAAAAGTTTTCAGTACTAATGCCTAAGACGGATACTGAGGACCAGATGGCAGCAAAGAATGAAAAACAGGAGAGTAGTTGAAATGGTAGACATCAATAAAATTAGTTGCGAGGTGGGAAGAAGAAAGTGGAACTGTTTAGGACATTTACTCAGGAGAGAAGGTGTGAACGACTTTTTTGCGGTATTGGGGTGGACACCAGAATGTCAAAGGGCGAGAGGGAGACCAAAGACCAGTTGGAGAGGGACTGTTGAAAGAGGAAAAAGGCAAGGCGATATCGAAAGCTGGATCGTGGCTGGTGTGGTGGCACGCAGCAGGGGGGTTGGGCGGACAATGTGACGGCCTTATGCACCTACTGGCCCAACAAGCGATGATGATGATAATGAGGATGATGATACACACCACACGTGATAGTTAACTTTAATTTACGTGCTATGGTAACCCGTGGTTTCTCGGCGAAAGGAAAGAAATAATTGCTGTGAAGCTAGAGATCGGAAACAAAAATAAATTTAGAGAAAAAGTGTACCGAACTTGTGGGGTACACTGTACTCTCAATCGTCAAATTCTTTCATTGTTTATCATTAACGTTCACCACGTCACAAACTTCCAACGCTCTCTCCTCAAACCTATCACTCTAATTATCACCTCTCCTATTTCAATCTTAACCTAACCGTGACTGCGTGAGTCACATGTCACGCAACTTCCGTTTAAAAGGTTACTTGGAACTTACTTTCGAATCAGTGAGTTAAATGATACATACCGTTCTAGAAGTTTGACAAAACTTGGGAATACTTGAACTGTCTGCAATCAAAGGTTGAACAATTTAGAATCAAACTCCTTTTTTCTGAATGACCAAGGACTGATTGACTAAAACGAGGAAACTAAAGGAGTTGTTCACCTTCAGGTATGGGATATCACCCCGGTCCTGTGGGTATTTCTCCAGAAAATTCCCCCATCAGGTGAAGACGAGGGGGGGAGGGAGGAAGGAGGGGGGCATTAATATACAAATCATTCTAACATTCCTAACTCAAGAAAAAAACCGAAATAAAAGGCAACCTTCTGGCGCCGGTGCCTGGCTTGATGACTAGAACAATCTAATTTAAAATATTGTCAAGAATGTTTTGGTCAAACTCCTTTTCACAGCAGCAACAAGGATAAAACATTAGATTTTAAAAAGCCTTTTTAACAGACTTTAATAATCTTTTTTCAAAGAATCTATGAAATAAGTTCAACAGTTGGTTTTGATTTCTGTGTTAGCGTCAAAATTTCAACCAGGCAAGAAAACAAACAAAAATAGCTTATGCGCAATCAGCCTTCAACTCGTAAACAGGAACACGAAAGTGAAATCAGAGTGTTACGTATTGTGACCCTAACAAATAATAGTCCAGTGACATTGCGTCTTTTTGGATAACGTAGATAACTGCAAACGTCACGTTTGTGCGCTGATCCTTTAAGTGTAAGCAGAGCTGTTAAGTCCGGGTTAAGTGAAAAAATAAAAACTGGGAAAGCAAAGCACGTTACCTCTTCTCTACTGGTCCTCAAGGAAATATTTGTAAGAAATTCTCGAATCGGCAGGAGTGGGTTGTGGGGAGAGGGGTAGGGAGGTTTACTTGCAAACATTACACTGCATTCCCTCCATGTATACAAAGTAGACAAAAGACAACTTCAAGAAAATACTGAATCTGGCGATTTTCTAACTGCAGTCGTTTCTGGTGTGATATTTCAAGTAATTGGAGTAAGCTCTTGAACAGAGGTCAACCATATTTGGATATCTTCTAGAATGTTCTGCTCAAATTTTTCTTTAATATACACGCCATTCTAACATCCCTAACTCAAGAAAAAACGCGGATGAAGAGGCAACCTTCAGACACCCGTGCCTGATATGATTACTATAACAATCGAATTAAAAATACCTTTCTTACATCCTTAACTCAAAAAAACAACAGATGAAAAAGCAACCTTCGAGCACGGGTGCCTGGCGTGATATTACAACAATCGAATTTAAAATACGGTCAAGAATGTTTTGATCAAAGTCCTTTTCAGAGCAGTAACAAGGATAAAACATGAGATTTTAAAAAGCCTTTTTAAAAGAATGTAAAATTTTTTTTTCAAAGAATCTATGCAGTAAATACAACAGTACAGTTGGTTTTGATTTCTGTGTAAGCGTCAAAATTTCAACCACACAAGACAACAAATTACTCATGCACAACAAGCCTTCAACGCGTAAACAGGAACACGAATTTTAAATATAAAAATATTTTAAGAAATTCTCAAATCGTTAGGAGTGGGTTCTGGGGTGAAGAGAAGGGGGGTTTACTCGCACACCATTCCACATTCCCTCTCTGAATTCAAAGTAGACAAAAGAAAACATCAAGAAAATATTCAAGTTGACGATTTTCTAACTGCAGTAGTGTATGGTGTAATATTTCAAGTAATCGGAGTAAGTTCTTGGGCAGAGGTCAAACATATTCGCATATCTTCTTCTAGAATTTTCTGCTCAAAATTTTTTCTTAGAACTGCATGCAAACAACTCTTGGAGCAAACAAGGAAAAAGTTCTATATTGAGAGTCTTTCACCGGAGGAAAAACTTTCGAACGAACAATTCAGTTTAAAGTTCACAATCTTCAGCAATAAAACATACCTTATAATTTCTTTATCAAAATACACAGCAAGCCAAGAGCGGATAAAATTAGGGGAAGGTGGTTATAAACAACAACGGTGAATTCGAAAAGACCTCCAATCGACTGTGGAGTTGTCTGTGCCACTTTGCCTCTATGGTGTTCTCTTAGACAAAATACATTCAACCTCCACAACATCAAAATGTACGCAAAGACTAAATCGACGAGAAAGTTCGTGATCCTTTATCAATCTCGAGATCGAAGACCAGTACTGTATTTCTTGCTGTTGTCCAAAAGCAGTTGGATGTTTCGTTTCAGTTTCAAAATGAGCAAGTTGTGGCCCGCTAAAGAAACTACAAATTTACACAACAACTCAATGTACTTACCAGCGAGGCTAATTTCAGCGCCTTGAGGAACTACTAAGGCTGACAAATGCTCTCGTTTGTATTTGAATCTTTTCACTGCCGCTGTGGATCGTGATGGTAGGGCTTGCACGAAGAAGGCTTGCAATCAAAACGTTCCGATCTGTACATTGAAGGTAAAAACAAAGTGCAATAAACGATTATACTTCATCTCATATTGTGCCGTTGTCCATAAAAAAAATTGAAAATTCTCACACAAAAAGTTTTGCTGCTTTAACGAAATGGCAGCGGGGGTAATCTGCTTTTTGCTTTTTGCTTTTTTCAGCATTATTGTCCAACAAAACAAAGCAGTTCTTTCGTTCATTTGACACACTCAGCATATCAGATGATGAAATCGTAAAATGTATCAAATAACGTCACTTTTTAACATTTTCAGTAATGTAAAGTGACGATAGTTGAGATCGCTGTACTATTTCACACTTCCGCTAAACCTGTTTTAGTAAGTTCCTTCTCCTCCAACTTGTGTCGTATCAATATAAGTATTCTAGGATGTATGCTTGTTTATTTTCCGTTGAAAACGAGTTTTAACTGCTACACATTACTTTCATGTAAATGGATTGAAGTACACGTACCGTCGTTGAAGTTTTAGAAACCTTTCAGTGAGGTATGCATACTTCATTTGCGATAAAGAACATAAAGAACAAGACTGCTTTCTGTAGTCTACAAAACACTCAAGGAACTCAAAAGCAAAAGCTAATCTGGGTTTGTCGCAATGCACATTATTCACATCCCTAAATAGCTGCACCCTGCTGGTATTATATCAATTGTTTTCGCTTTGGTTTCATCATTGGTCCATTTTTGGCCCCCAGCAAATTAACGCAACAATGTGCCTCGACCCGTTGATCTTAAAAATTTTTCAAACTTACTCCCCTCTACAAAAGTTGGTGAAAAATTCCTCGCATTAGACACTATTTCACATTGCTCACATAAATGGTAAGTAGATAATAGAACAGCATCATGGAAATACTAAATTTTGGTGATTTTCTGACCTTACGAGTCTCTGTCGTGACATTTTTTAAGCAAGAAAATGTGAATTCTTGAACAGAGGTCAACGATGTTTCACCGTCCTGTTATAGAATGTTTGGATCAAAGTCCTCTTTCAGAATAACCAAGGACTGAGTGACTAAAACAAGTAGAACGAAGGAGTTGCTTTCCTTAGGGTATGGGATATAATCCCTTCCCCGAAAGAAAAAAAACTCCCTCATCAGCGAGAGTGTGGGTGGGGGGGGGGGGGGGGGCCGTGGGGAGGGGGGGCATTAATATACACACTTACATCCTTAACTCAAAAAGACAACAGATTAAGAAGCAAGCTTCTAGCACATGTGCCTGGCGTGATATAACAACAATAGAATTTAAAATATGGTCAAGAATGTTTTGATCAGAGTCCCTTCTTTAGAGCGGTAACGAGGTTAAAACATTGGATTTAAAAAAAAACCTTTTTCACAGACAGACTGTAAAAATCTTTTTTTAAAGAATCTATGCAATAAGTAAAACAATCGGTTTTGATTTCGGTGTAAGAGTCAAAATTTCAACCACACAAGAAAAGACACAAAAATGGCTCATGTGCAACCAGCCTTCAACTCGTAAAAAAGAACACGAAAGTAAAACCAGTGTGTTACTTATTATGACCCTAACAAATAGTAATTTGATGACATTGCGTGTTTTTTGGTGGCGTAGATAACCGCAAACGCCACATTTATGCGCTGATCCGTTAAGTGTAAGCAGAGCTGTTTAGTTCGATGTAGCTAAAAACATTACAAAGTGGGAAAGCAAAGCACATCAGCTCCGCCCAGTCTTTAAGAAAATATTTAAAGAAATTCTCGAATCGGTTGGAGTGGGTTCTGGGGTGAAGGGAAGGGAGCTTTACTTGCACACCATTCTACATTCCCTCTCTGGATTCAAAGCAGACAAAAGACAACACCAAGAAAATACTCAATTTAGCGATTTTCTAACTGCAGTCGTGTCTGGTGTGATATTTCAAGTAACTGGAGTAAGCTCTTGAACAGAGGTCAACCATATTCGAATGTCTTCTTCTAGAATGTTCTGCTCAAATTTTGTTTTTAAACCACATTGAAACAATTCTTGGAGCAAATTAGGAGAAAGGTCTAAATTAAGAGTTTTTCACGGATGGAAACACTTTCGAACGAACAATTCAGTTTAAAGTTCACAATCTTCAGCAATAACACATAACTTACAATTTCATCATTCAAATGCACAGCTAGCAAAAGCGTATAAGGTTACTAAATTAGGGAAAAATTTTTTTTGGACAACGGTGAATTCGAAAAACATCTCAATCGACTGTGGAGTTGTTTTCTGTCAGTTTGTTTCAATGGTGTTCTCGTAGACAACATACATTTGCAAAACTTCCCCAACATCAAAACATACGCAATGACTAAATCGACAAGAAAGTTCCTGATCCTTTATCAATCTTGAGATAGAAGACTAGTATATGTTTAGTTTTAGTTTCGAAATTAGCAAGTCATGGCCGGCTACAGAAACAACTAAATTACTCTATAACAAAATGTACTCACCAGCGACCCTAATTTCAACGCCTTGAAGAACAACTAAGGCTGATAAATGCTATCGTTTGTCTTTCGATCTTTTCACTGCCGCTGTGGATCGTGATGGCCGGCCTCGCACGAAGAAGGATTGCAATCAAAACGCCCCGATCTGCACATTGAAGGCAAAAACAAAGCGCAATAAACGATTATACTTTATTCCATATTGTACCGTTGTCCATAAAAAATGGATAATTCTCACACCAAAAATTCTGCTGCTTTAACGAAATGATATTGGGGTTAATCTGCTCTTTGCTTTTTCCAGCATTATTGTCTAACAAAACAAAGTAGTTCTTTCGTTCATTTGACACACGCAGCACATCAGATGGTCAAATCATTAAGTGCATCAAATAACGTCACTTTTGACATTTTCACTAATCTGGGCTGACGATTGTAGAAATTGTTGTGCAATTTCACCTATTTTTTGATGAAACTGTTTTATTAAGCTCCTTCTCCTTCAGCGTGTGTCGTATCAATATCAGTTTTCTGAATGTATCCTTGTTTATTTTAATGAACGACGGTGAATTCGAAAAGATCTCCAATCGACTGCGGAGTTGTTTCTATGGTGTTCTCTTAGACAACATACATTCGCAAAACCTCCCCAACATCAAGACATACACAATGACTAAACAGACAAGAAAGTTCGTGATCCTTCATCAATCTCAAAATCGAAGACTAGTACTGTATTTCTCGCTAAAAAACTCCCCTATCAGCAAAGTGGGGTGGAGGGGGAAGGGGGCCATTTACATACACACCATTCTGTCATCCTAACTCAAAAAGAAAGGCAGATGAAGAAGGAATCTTCAGACACCCGTGCCTGATATGATTACTACAATAATTGAACTTAAATTATGTTCAAGAATGTTTTGATCAAAGTCCTTTTTAGAAGAGCAACAAGGATAACACATTCGATTTTAAGAAGCCTTTTTTAACAGACTGAAGATATATTTATCAAAGAATCTATGCAATAAGTACAACAGTGGGTTTGTCAAAATTTGAACCACGCAAGACAACAAACAAAAATTGCCCATGCACAATCAGCCTTCAACTCGTAAACAGGAACACGAAAGTATAACCAGTGTGTTACGTATTATGACCCTAACAAATAATAATAATGCTATGATATCGCGTGGTTTTTGAAGGCGTAGACAACCGCAAACGTCACATTTGAGCGCTGATCCGTTAAGTGTTAGCAGAGCTAACACATTCGATTTTAAGAAGCCTTTTTTAACAGACTGAAGATATCTTTTTCAAAGAATCTATGCAATAAGTACAACAGTGGGTTTGTCAAAATTTGAACCACGCAAGACAACAAACAAAAATTGCCCATGCACAACCAGCCTTCAACTCGTAAACAGGAACACGAAAGTAAAACCAGTGTGTTACGTATTGTGACCCTAACAAATAATAATCCGATGACATCGTGTGGTTTTTGAAGGCGTAGACAACCGCAAACGTCACATTTGTACGTTGATCCCTTCTTCGGTCCTTAAGTAAATATTTTACGAAATTCTCGAATCGGCAAGAGTGGGTTGTAGAGAGAAGGGAAGGGGGGTTTACTTGCACACCATTCCACATTCCCTCAATGAATACAAAGCAGACAAAAGACAACATCAAGAAAATGCTAAATTTGGCGATTTTCTTACTGTAGTCGTGTCTGATGTGATATTTTAAGTAATTGGAGTAAGCTCTTGGGCAGAGGTCAATCATATTCCCGTGTCTTCTTCTAGAATGTTCTGATGAAAATTTTTTTTCGAACCGCATTGAGACAAGGAAAATGTTCTAAATTGAGAGTCTTTCACCAGAGGTAAAACTTTCGAACGAACACAATTCAGTTTAAAGTTCACAATTTTCAACAATAAGACAAACCTTACACTTTCTTCATCAAAATGCACAGCAAGCTAAGAGCGTGTAACGTTACAAAATTAGAGAAAAAATGTTTGTGGACTGAACGGTAAATTCGAAATATTGGATCTCTGATCGACTGCGGAGTTGTTTTTGTCTGTTTGTTTCTCTCAGACAACCGACAGTCGAAAAACTTCCCCATCATCAAAACACACGCAATGACTAAATCGATAGAGAAAGAAAGATCAAGATCCTTCATCAATCTCGAAATCGAAGACTAGTACTGTAATTTTTTCTGTTTTCTAAAGGCAGGTAAATGTTTAGTTTCAGTTTCAAATAAGCAAGCCCTGGCCTGCTACAGAAACAACTAAATTACGCTATAACACAATGTACTTACCAACGAGGCTAATTTTATTTCCTTGAGGAACAACTATGGCCGATAAGTGGTATCCTTTGTCTCTCGATCTTTTCACTGCCGCTGTAGATTGTGATGGCCGAGCTCGCACGAAAAAGACTCCGGGCCGTTTGCTTGCAAGCGAAACGTCTCGATCTACGTACATCGGAGGTGAAAACAAAGCGCAATGTATACGATTATACTTTAGCTAATATTGTATTTAACGACGATGAATAACCACAGTTTCTTCATACGAGATAAGATTTACCACTCAGCAAATCAAGAATCGTATTAATTCCGTCTAATTAAGAGAAACCATAGTTCTGAAAATGAATGAAGAACAAATTCCTAATTTGTTGTATTGAAAACGAAATCGACTTAGCATTTGATAAATGGTTAAAATGAAGCAGGGTTAAACTCGTTCATAGAGCCGTTAAGCTTTGCAGTTTGAGTCTACGAGCAAGAATTTTTAACAACACCCTTAATGGTCTTAAACCGAGCTTTGGTCTCGTTATAAACAAACGCTTTTCGGAATTTTCTTCGCGAATCTTGATTACAAATGATCTATACTTACTTCGTTGAGGATTTCAGGAACTATCGCGGGAACAAGTCGACGTTTCAGCCAACAAAATGACAAAGTACTGCTCGGAAGCAACCACGCTCAAAAGTGAAACCAACTTGCAGAGCGCAGCATATCTGATGACATTTCACGTGTTGACTTTCACAACTAAACGTCAGCAGCAGACAGATTTGCGCCTGATCTCATTAGAAAAGAATCCAGGTCATTCAAACAGCAGATGACTAAATTGTAGGTAGGGGTAGGGTTAGGAGGAGGGGATCATTAAGGAAGTTTTGTCGTTTCGGGCTTAATTTCTGGGTTAGCGGCGATACTAAAGAAAGAGTCATTTTTTTTTAAGGGAGAGGATGGGATCACATAGTTTTAAGGAGGAAAGGAGGGGGAGTCAGTCGTCTCAAACAGAGTTAAGGACTTTGGTAGAGCTGAAACGACAACTAGCATTGTATATGGTCCATTCTATATTGAAAAAAATAATTACACTGGAAAAACATAGTTTTCGTCAGAATAAGAAGTATATTCACATTTAAGTCAACTGAAAACGTCAAGTTCTGCCTTACAGGTAATTTTGAAGCAATTCAAACAAAAACTTACCATCGCTATATCTAATATAAATTTCAAAAGCTTTTCAATACAAAGGAAATCAATTTTTTGGTTGGTACTTTTCAGAGGATTGAAAAGGAAATTTTTTTTCCATAATGTCTGTTACCTTGAAAGTATGTAGAAAACTTTGCATATTTGAAACCCATTCATTCAGATTTAATAAAAATATTATTTTATAAGAAGACGTAAAGAAATTCATTCACTCTTTAGTATAACGATGATCTGCATGAAAACAACATAAAGTTGAAAATTCACCATGTTAAGTGTTTATTGAATGTTCTGGAGCCTTCATTCAAGGCTGGTAGCCTTCACAAAATTGGAAAATTTCTTTCTGTCATGAAATATTTGCTGATTAAATTTCAAGTAATTGCTGGATTTTTGCCACCATTTCCAGCCAATCTACAATGGTAATAGGACTGAGTGGAGTCTCATTCGGTCTGTTGTTATCATACCCGTGATTAACAAAATTGGACGACTGCAAAGCAAGAGACCAATTTGTCAATCACGAGTATGATCACAGAAAGAAGTGGACGACAAAAAGTCCTGTTACATTTAATCTTAATTGTTATTATTTCTGAAAACAAGAAATACATTTAGGTCAAATATCTCTGGTATAGACAATGTCTACAGTAAAAAAATATGTCTCCATTTTGGAAATTCTTAATTTTTTTTTTGAGACAAGTGGTTGATGCTATGGTTATTGTGATTAACTCTGTGATTGGTGGATTTGGCTGACTGAACTTAGTATGATTCGTTGCTTCAACTGTCCAATTACAAGTCAGATCTTGGGAGTTTGAGGGTTAATTGCACTTTGGCAAGAGTGTTTCTTCACTTGCAGAAGAGAATGAGGCCTAGTAGAGAAACACAAGCTGCCAAGAGGCCTGTGAAGGGTTAACACTGGTAAGGAGGGACCAAGTAATCAGCAGCTTAATCCCTGAGAGTGACTGACATCTAATTTCTCCTTACCATATCCCCACTGAATCAAACATTAAGGTCAGGAGAATAAAGGAACTGATTACAGACTAAAGAAGCTCTTAATTGTTAGACAAATTCTCCATGTCAGCATCTTAGGAAATGTCTAGAGAACAGTATGGAGAATATGCATACTGATGTTAGGATGTGAAGGGTTAAAACACTGTCTCTCTGTATGCCATAATTCAAACTACAATAATTCATATTTCACAGCCCTGAATGAGACATACACTGTATGTATGATCCAAAACCAAATTCTCTGAACAAACATCATATGAATTGTATAGCAAACAGTAAAGAGAATGACTGAATCATAATGCACCCCTGGAGTAAGATTCTATTTGGAAAAATATAACAACTACTGACCCCATATGTCTCCTTGGTAAGTGGTGTGTACTCCTCCACAAAATCTCTTTTCTTCTGAAATTCTTCATCAAGATCCTAACCAAGAGGAACAACTTCTGGTTATTTGTATTTCTAGGAAGGCTAAGTTATTTGCATAATGGTTAAATTAAAAAAAAGAAAAAAGGTCATCTGTGAGCAGGGCCTCTATAACCCTTTGACACCCAGAACTGATGAACATGTAACTTCTCCCCATAGTATCCATACATTATTCAGCAAACAGGTAATCAGAATACTAAAACTCATCAGGTACAAGATGTTATGCTGATTGAACACAAAATTCTCATTGCTAATCTATAAGGACAAGTGTAGCAGTTAGAGGGAAGAATTGAAAATCAGATCTTGGGAGTTTAAGGGTTAATTGCACTTTGGCTAAAGTGCTTCTTCACCTGCAGGAGAGAATGAGGCCTGGAGCAACATGAGCTGGTGAGAGGCCTGTAAAGGGTTTAACCCTTTAACTCTCACAAGTGATTAACATGAAACTTCTCCCTATAATATCCATGCATTATTCAGCAAGCAGGTAATGAGAATATTCAAACCTGTCAGGTTGAAGCTTTTATCTTGATCTAGTATCAAGTTCTCACAACTAATTTATAGGGAAATATGTAGCAGCTAAAGGGGAGAATTTACAATCAGATCTTGGGAGTGAAAGGGTTAACACTGATAAAGAAGGACCAAGTATTCAGCAGTTTAACCCCTAAGAGTGACTGACATCTATTTTCTCCTAACTGTATCCTTCCTGAATCAAACATTAAGGTCAGGAGAATAAACAAGCTGATCACTGACTAGAGAAGCTCTTGATTGTTAGACAAATTCTCCATGTCAGCATCTTAGAAAATGTTTAGAGAACAGTATGGAGAATATGCATACTGATGTTAGAGCGTGAAGGGTTAAAACACTGTCTCTCTGTATACCACAATTCAAACTACAATTATTCATATTTTACAGCCCTGAATGAGACATACACTGTATGTAATTAAACAATAATTCAGTGATATCACAATTTTACTAAATAAAGACTTCTTAGATAAAAAAAATCAAAACAAAACAAAAAAGCATACAAAAATCCTGGAACATTTTGTACCTTGTGACTATGATGCCTGAAATCATCCACAGCTCATGATATAGACTTGTCCTAAGACCCTTTTTCACTTTGCTTCTCACCGCAAGCTATGTAATAAAAAGAAGTGTTTATACCTTACACTGTAAGTGTATGAGCATGAGATGCCATTAAGCCACTGATCACTGAGTTGAAAAGAGATTAATTTCTCAGAGCAAGGAGTTTAATAATGATTATCAAACTTAGTTTCACCAAGTTGCAACAGACATTTTGTCACAAAAGAAATCCCCCAGGCATATATACATACAATCAGCGAGAAAATTGTCAACACACTACCATTGAAATGGCAATATTCTGGAATAGCATACCAATTATATTCCTTACTTTTAACTCTTCTTCTTATGTACAATGTTTCTTTAATTGTTTTACACCATTCTACAACATTGACTGGTGGAAGAGCTTATTGTTGCAGTGAATTGCAGTTCAATTTTCACTCCATTTCTACATAATTCCTTAGAGGTGGCTCAGTGGATGTTGTGTCAACTGATTTTATCTTTAAAACATTTATGACCCCTTAAGATGAAAATAGTCACAATTATTGTTGATTATATGAAAAATATACCTATGGAGTTTAAATCAAGTGTTCTTTTGCCATAGTATGTCAGTTTACAAATTTTGTGGAAAAAATCACCCACACTCACAGGGATCATGGCCAAATATCTGTAAGAGCATCTTATTATTTGAAAAACTCACATTGTCCTCTTTCAAAACCTTCTGCAAATCTTCATCTTTTGAAAAGGCTGGGTGGCCGACAACAAGTTGAAAAAATCTGAAAAACATCAAAAATTGTAATTCTTGAGATGGGCTAATATGCAATGTAAACATGAGAATCAACAGTGTCTCCCAGAAAGTATATTAAATTTTAGAGAGAAAATAATATCTTCAAGAAAAACTGAATATTTCCTGAGGAGGTTTCTCTAAGATCTGTTTGTTGTTGGGTTGTTTTCTTGATCATTTTTGTTTTATTTTGCCAGTTCACTGAGAGAAAAAAAAACTTAAATGGAAAATTAACCCTTTATATCCTAACAGTGACTAACATCAAATTTCTCCTTACAATATCACACCTAAATCACAAGTTAAGGTCATGAGTGTAAAGGAAATGATCATCAACAAAAGAAGCTTTTGATTGGTAAACAAATTCTCCTTGTCAGCACCTTAGGAAATGTATAAAGAGCTGTATGGAGAATATGAGTACTGAATTTAGGGTGTAAAGGGTTAAAAAAAAACTTTCCCAACCCACTGTTTTTCTTTTCAATACTCTGTAATCTGCTGTAAATCCATACAATTACTGAACTGTCCCCTTTTCCTATTCCTTCATTACTCCTTTCCATCGGTTATCCTCAATTTCTTTACTCCACCATAGACTTTGTTTCAACATTAACATATACCTGTTTTTCTCCTTTCTTCCACTTCTCTGAACATTCCTCTGTAACCCAAATCCACATCGTCCCTGAATTCCTGTCTTACGAGTCCTTCTTGATGTGTAGCTCAGTAGCTCGATGTGCAGCGCTTGGTAACCACCCTGTCTCACTTCGCTAACAAACCACCAGCAGAGTTCTATTTGTGTAGTACGTCAAGAGGATGGTTTCCAAATGACAAAGTACCGGCTGCATCCATGGAAAATGCCTTATGGCATCAATGCTACTGACTCTAGATCGTTACTACCAAAAAGGCAAAGTTAGCAGCCATGTAAAGCTTTTTTGGCCTTGTTAGGCCTGATAAATGAGGCGTTGCTCACATAAGGGACTTGGGTAGCTTATGAAAAATGTTTTGAATTACATATGGTACATTTGCAGAAAGAATTAGAGGTGTGGAGGCCCCATAGTCTGCGTGTTGGAGTCTGAGTCGAGAGATTCCTATTCAACCCTGGGGCATGATTTTCGAAGTTCCACTAACTTCAGAAGAACAAATATAACATTTACAAATTAAATTATACGCAACGATGATGCGAGTCTTCGTCCAGGCACTAGTGAGTTCTTTTTCTTTCCTTGTCGTCTTTACTGTTTGCATTTCAAATTTGTCAAAATCTCTATCTCGAAAGAAACATGGCAAACAAAATCCGCCTGGCCCGTTAACTTCCCAGATCTTTCGAGAAACGGGCTCCTGGTCTTTTTCATCGGAAGGGTTTTTTTTTCACAATCGTTAGGCCTCTCTCTAAACAGGATTACAAATGAGTACCGCTGAACTGTGAGCCTGAAACGAATCGTCTCCCAGCTAACTGTTGCATTTCAAATATCGATATCAATTTAAAACATGGAGTCCTTGCTTTGGGAGTCAAAGATCTGATAGCATTTGTAACTCATTCGCGTTTTGCCACTTTTAGGGATTTTCTAGAAAGGTTTTTTAAACAAAAAAAATCAGCAATTATTCATTTTAAAAACTTCTGTTACAGAAACACGCCAGCCGACGACTCTGCTCAAAATTCAGCTCCACTACCTAGCTAATAAGTGCAGCCAGCAAATTCATCAGTAGATCGCCAGCAACTTTATCGCACTCTACAACACTTATTTAGGACTAGATAATGACTGCGATTCACTTGGGCTATGCACAATCGGAAATGTCGAGGTGGAATGTGGAGACCAGACAGGAACACTTCGAAAGAGAGACTTAGGAAGTAATCAGCTCTCATCAAGAATTTCACTTTCCATTAGTTTTGATTTCAAAATTCCACTGCCCGGGAACACGACTGAAGCTGATCGTAATCAGACAACTGAAGAAATTTCTAGTAACCTATTATTAAAGTTTAAATTTCGGACAAACAGGAGCAGCGAGAGGCATGATGCAAATGAAAGAATAGCCGGAGAATTTTTATTTTACGTTTGCCAAGTACTTCCCTACAACTATGAAATTTTCTAAAATGCCCGAGTTTTCCAAAATGGCCGTAAAAGCAATTTCACTTCCGCTTTATAATTGGTTTATTTGAAAAAATAGGTGTTATACGATTGGCTGCCTACTCTACATCAACAATTTTTCAAAGGCGCAGAATTTCCTCGCAGAAGGCATTCCAAAAAATATGGGATTTGAAAAAAACGTATTGAAAGTGCGTCCTCTAATTAGAATAGAATCTTCGTATAGCTTTTAAGGCCCTTGATGTTTAGGGAGTACTTGGTTAAGTTTAGACCCTATCGTAAGTAATAAGAAAGATGTAATTAACTCAACGAAGGAAACATGTCATAACCAAGCACCAAAAAGTCATTCTTTTAAATGAATCAACGTACAAAACATTCCTCCTGAAAATGAGTTTCCTCGCATGAGGATGAAGAATGATTGTAATATAAGTATCGAAAAGGCAATGCACTTGCCTTGCTATGCAGTCAGATGCTACATAAACAGCTCTGAAATGGCTGACTCAAACAGTTTGATGATAGGTCAAACCTTTTTAAATATCTTCGTCTCTTTTTGCTATTCATAGTGAGCTGTCCTGTTGGATACTTCCACAATACCTCAGAGTGCCAGGCATGCGCAGTGGATCATTACCAGGATTAAGAGGCGCAGACTTCTTGTGTTCCTTGTCCATCCGGAACATCAACATTCGGCGAGTTAGCATCAAAATGGCAAAGAAACTGTAAAAGTCACTAATAAAATTATACTAAATGTCTTATTTTGACTTATGATGAATTTATTGGTACTCCTGTAAACAATATTCGTATTTGACCGCTTGCCAATTCTTATTTTCATCAGCAAATTCCAAAACGTCAAATGCCAATGGGCAAGGGACATTAGGTCATCTTCTCAATGTCATCATTGCCATGGCAACAGTTGTCCCAGTCATTGTAATAGTTGCTGTCGCCATCTTTTGTGTGTGGAAGCGAAGAATGTAAGTCAAAAGCATCATTTTCATTTTTTTTTATGGTTGTCATTATCGTCACCATAAGAATTTCTTACTGTAATTTTTACTGCCGTCGTGGTTTTTCAAAAGTGGAATAGAAACCGATAGAGTTGAGTTGCAATGGAAGATAAAGAGGTGAAAAGGCTCAGGAAGGGTGAACTGGCGTGAGCAAAGCAAGGGTGATGGTGGGGTAACGTGTTGACAGCGTTCAAGCCAAAATTGCCAGAGCTCGTCCCAATATCAGTAAAATAACAACAGGAAGCATTTAATTAATCATACTGGATGCCTGGTTTATTCGTCGCTGAAAACCATTCCCTTCTTCGCCCTTCCCCATTCCCTTGGCGATTCATCAAGTTTCTCTGATAGTTTACCAGTTGTCCTTGATATTCAAAGGTGGAGAGCATCACATTGACGATAAAGAAGTAACATATTGTCCTCAAGATTGCATCACTGTGAATTTACTGTGGCTTAAATTTGGACCTCTCGATAAGTTGCTCCTGCGCACTATTTACAAAACCACTGCAGTTCCCAACTTTGATATATCCTTTCCTCGTATCCTTTGTGATACCGGCGTCTGAAGGTTACCTGCACTACACAACAACTCGCGCGCAAAGTATGAAACAAATATTCTTATTTTGGCTTAGTAAGGCATCAACAAACCGAAGATTTTGTCCTGTTTCTGAGTTTCAGGGCGCGTTGGCTTGGATGCCATAGCATCACATAGCAATGTTTGATACATGTGAGCTGGTTAAAGCTTCATTTCTCTCTTTCTCATCTGTTTTATCTTTCCTCCGTCAGAAGACCCAAGCGAAGAACTTCTGAGACCAGGGGACACAACAATCCAGCATATGAAGATCCAATGAGTACCCGAGTCCATGAGGAAATTGAAGAATTGCAGTTTCCGAGTCCTCATTCCCATTATCAGTTACTTAACACGGAACCACATACCTACGCGGAGCTTCGAAACAGTCACTCTGAAGCCTAAGGAAATAGTTTGACGATTTCAGATCATCTGAGTTGAGATCCTTTTTTATTTTAGTCCTAACTTCACCGATTTTGCCCATGAATATGCAAAGCATGGGAAAAAGCAACGCGTTAACGCGGCCTAGGAAGTCTGGGGAGAGCATACATGTATCTTATATAGTATGCGAACCCAATGTTAATTATGGCAAATCAATTGGGGTGAGCTCTTGTGGGGATGACGGCTAATTTTGTGCCGATAATGTACTGCGGAATAGCCCTTTTATCAGAATGTCAACAACTGAATATTACCTCTCAATACTTTCTTAGGAGAGTAGAAATTAAATGTCAAGGTTTTTTTTTAGACTTAACCCGACGAAATAACAAATTTTATTTCATAGGTACTGAGATTTACCCACAAAAATCGTAGTGAATAAAATTCGTACTGATTCTAAATGTAGCCAATCAGGAGTACGAACGACAAAATTTCACCGTGAAAAATTATCGTTCGTCCAATCAGCAACGCGAACGACGAAATTTCACTAATGATGAATGAACGTACTGAAGAGAACGTCATGCGAGAGCCGTTGCACAAAACCCGCGCGCTTTGAAAAATGGCAGAGGGAAGGTTCGCTTCTGTTTACTCAGTTGAAGAATTCATTTTAGAACACGAAAACAAAAATACCGCTCAAAAAACTGAAAGAGATGTAAGATTGCTTGAAAAATTTTTGAAAACGAAGGACGAAGACAGGAAAATTGAAGATATTCCAGCAGCTGAGTTGAATGAATTCATTAGCGAATTTATTATCTCCATACGCACTAAAGATGGCAACGAGTACGAGCCGACTTCGCTTCGAAGTTTAATGGCCAGCTTCGAACGACATTTGAAGAAAAAGAGCTATTCTGCCAGTATAATCAACGACTTGGTCTTTGAGAAAACCAGAAAAGTTCTTCAATCCAAGTAAAAGCAGCTATCAACACAGTAAATCAGATCCGTCAAGTCGCGAAGCGACGAGATGGAAACGTCTGAGGCCTTTAGAACTGGAAAGTGACTCTGATGATAACTGAATATTGACTTTCTTTACATGACACTAAGTAGTTTGTTGGCATGGCTTCCTTTATTATAATATTAATAGACATTGAACTTGATTGATATCTGATGAACACAGGTAAGCTTAAATGTTATGAACTTTATGCACTTTTATTAACTTGTTGTTGAGAAACTTTTGAACTACTTTTTACGCTTTTCATCGCCCCATTTGTGCTATTTGTCTACCAAAGACAACACGAAAAAATCTCAGTACCTATGAAATAAACACATTATAGCATGGAAAATGCTTTGTACGATTTTCATTCACTCGTTGATACGTAGCAGAAAACTCACTCGTTCGCTGCGCTCACTCGTTCGTTTTCTGATACTACACAACTCGTGAATAAAAATCGTACGCGCGCATTTTCCATGAAGTAATCTCTATATATTCACCCTGCACGTTATATCCACGATTTCATCATAGTGTCACTTGGATCTTGTTATACAGTATCTATTGATAGGTTCTACTGCGGTAGGCAGTTTGTGAAAGTCATAACCCGCCCGCTTCGGTAGCAAAGTCGAAAGATAAAAGCCACACAAGCCTCTCTTTGGTGAGAAAGCTCTCCGTGTATTTTAATTAAACATAATCTCTTCCTAGTATCTCACATTTTACCGCAGAAAAATATCTGAACCTATCTCAGCGCTCAATAAGGCCAATGCACGTAATTAGAGTCTGCCATTTATCCAAAGATCAGTAAATTTAAATACACCGAATCGCATTAACTACCGCTGAATTCAATCATCTTAAGATGAACGAGGCTCCTCGCATAATCCGCTAGGCAACGCGTGACTTTCATCTAAAAATGTAGAAAAAATGTAGGTATAGCTTCAAATTATTCAATTTAACATAATTACAACTCATAATTAAGGTAATAATTTGAGGTTTTAGTAATCTTTGCAATGATGTTTCACTTAATAGACTCAACACTACAGTAGCATTGCGGATTTCTAGACTATATCCATTTGGGACGCTTTTTATAGTTGCATAAAGCTTAAAAAAAAAAAAAAAACCACAGAGCTTCTTTTAAATTATTTATAATAAGACAAAGCTGATGAAGACGACATAGTTGATCAAGAATGTGAATACAAATCATCAATTTAAACAAGCACGATTTTGAAGAAGCAGCACTGATCAGCAACTTAAAAATTTTTTTACTTGGGTGCATATTCTGACTGTTTATTATTCGTAAAACTGCAACCTTTTGTGGCAACCTCAGAAATGAGAAAGTAATGAACTACTTGTCCATTGTAGTGTGCTCATATTCTCAGGGAGGAGAAACAATTATCAGAGTTTGGTGGACATACCGGAAACCGGGGAGCAGACATGGGGAACAACGAGCTGTAGACGAGTGAAGTGCGAGATGCAGAAAATGACCAGTCTAGGCAAACAGAAGAGACTTATAGAAGGGGGACAAGACCCCAGGATCAAAGGAATAAGGGCGTGAAACGACCGTGACGGGTGAAGCATTAAATGACGACTCGAACCAGTGAGACATGAGGGATACCCAACCAGAGGGAGAAGAGGCAAACCTCTCAATCCACTGACTGAGAAGGGACCACACTTTCAGGTTGACGTCAACGACAGGGAAACCGCCAAAAAGGGGGGACTGAACGACACGTGAGCACGAAACTAAGTCACGCTTACCAGATCAGAAGAAGGAAAAGGACAGGCAGGAGAGCTCTTTCAGGACCCAGGGAGGCATATGGATGAGGGAAATCACTAGGGCCTTGCCACGATAGAAGGAGAGAACGAGAACGCCACGATTTGAGTACACGGGCAACCGCACCGATCCTTCGACGCCAATTGTTTTCCTCTAGGTTTCCGGTACCAATAAAGACGCCAAAGATTTTGAGCCTGGAAGATGACCAGTCCTGGGCAACTGGGTCGGAGCAGCCACATCAACGGATCAACCAAAGGCCTTTTGAGCTTGAACCCGAAGCCTTCTCAAACAGGGCATACGTCTCAAACGCTGCTACCATGGCGTCATCAAATGTTTAGACGAGAGCCGTTTGGTCGGCATATTGCGAGATGGGCGGAAGGGGCGAGGAGCCGGGTTGACAAGGACCAGAGATGTGCGGATTACAGCGGATTTTCACAAAAAGGACCTCAGAGACTAGAATATACAGGAAGGGAGACAGAGGTATCATTGCAAAACCCTGCAAGACTGTTCGAAAAAAGCGGAGAGGTACCCAATGACGTTAACAGCGTTTCTTACGCGACAATAAAACAGTTAGACCCAAGAAAAAGCTGACACCACTGCGCTGAGAGAGAGTAAGGCAACCAATAACAAGGCAAGAATTAAGCATACCTCAGTCTGAACGCCTGCGAGGGCGGATGTTAAATTATCCAAGAGCTCCGTCTGAACCAAGAGGTCAGTTGGAGAAGCAGGAAAAGATCAGAGGAAAATAAAGGGATGCAAAAGTGCAACAAAGAGCAGACGAAGAAGAAACAATGGAGCTATCACCATCTCTAAGGGCAGAGATCCACATATCCGCACCGCGCTTCCTCTCCAAACAAAAAAAGTAAGCTGAAGAAGTTTCGCCCTCTTCCACCGGATTTGGACCATAACGGGCAATGTGCCCTGCCTGGTGGCACCTAAAGAATTTGCCTTTATTAGAGCAGGCCGCAGACTTATGCCCTTTACGGCGGCACACATTGCAGAAAATCGGTTAGCCTTTGTACTAAACTTTACACCGTATTCCATTTATAGAAACGAAGCGGGAGATTTCCTTCTCGCGTGGGGGATTTCCTTCTCGCGTACCATGCGCACAACCCGAGATCCAGAGAAAACATCTGGCATGCCGCGCCATGTGTTTACTCTCCCAAACTTCTTCATTTCGGAAACAATGCCTCATTTTCTCCCTCGAAAGGGAAATAATAAACAACAACATTTATATACGGGGAGGGGGGGAAATAACCTCTCACTCCACCCCGTTTAGAGTGACAGAGCCAAGCTCCGCGCGCTTTGGCCGCTTTGGCTGCTTCACCACCCTTATCAAAAGTGACCCTGGCCACACGGCCAGGAAGCAGCTGCATTGAAACAATCTTGTACTACGAGTCGGCAGCAAAATAGGTTTTAATGTCACCTACAATGTCTACTGACTATGTCTCCGTAGGGAAAACCCACATCGTATGTCAATGGAGCGAGCCATTGGCACGCCTATACTGACGGAAAAGCAGAAATAGGGGAAAAAGGCCCCAAAAGGGACAGACCCCAAAGGGCTGAACCTTGCGACGCCCCAGCTCATAATGAGATGGGTGACCATTACTAACGAACATGAAGCTCGAAGCACAGATGGCGTTCAAAAAAAACGCCGAAAAACAGAAAAAACCTGGTCGGTACTCACGAAGGCATGACAGAATAACAAAATTACATTATTTTATAAACAAAGAAGACGGACAGTATATGTTTGGAATTTCTTTCTAAAAAGCAACTCTTCTGAAGATTGGTATGACTAACTATTAACGATAAGATGTTCATAAAAGTTTATTATGTTTTGGAAAGTTATCTTTGTATACGAACATAGTATAATTTGCATTCACTTGACTTCGTTATGTAATGAAGCTTTTTAGTTTTTTTGTGGTGAGCAAGTTTTATGGCCCTTTGACAATTATGACAATTGCAATTTCACAGCAGTATTATCAGGGTAATATAACACACGCGAAAAAAAGAAACGAAATAAAAACAGTCACAAAGGTCCATAAAAGAGTTGATGATTACATGAAAGAAAAATCGAATCCGATCGTCACTTCGTAAAATACTTCAATCTCAAGTCAGCTTTCCCTTATTTTGTTATAGGTGGGCGCTATAGAAAATTCCAGCCTTGTTTTCCAAGTCTAGCGATAAAGCCCAGTCATAAGAGGCTATGGAGGAATCATGTTCGGAGCCAAGACAACTGAAATTCTCTTCAGCGGCTGTCTTTAGTGAGACGGATACTTCGGCTCACCAGTGGAAGGATTCTCCAATGGAAGTGTTGTCAGACATGTTAATGGAGAAGAAGTTACGACTTAGAGAGTATTTTAACTAAGAGACATAACATAGAGCACTTCTTTTGTTTTTTCTAATGCAATGCTTCCGTAAGCAATACTTTAAGAGCGAATTTTTTTTATCACCGCGTGGGAGGTGGCACATGATCGGAAAAATCACTATCCTCATAT
>NC_089322.1:5656691-5661691 GCF_036669915.1 Pocillopora verrucosa | reverse complement strand
AAGATGTCAAGAGAATGAAACTTGGAGTGGTGAAGAGTTTGTCTGCACAAGTACGTCCTATCTCGTAGTGATGCTTGAAAATGTAACACTTTATTTTTTTCTCTGGAACAAACACGAAAGAGATAATAATCACTTGGGATGGAAATGATGCAGGATACAGAAGATATTCTTGTGCCATTGGCATTTTTGTTAAAAAAGAAATATATTTACAAGGTCACAAAGGGTACGCCTTATGCTGTTCGCCCATAGTTCTCAGCAGAAAAAGAATTAAGAGCCTTCTCATAAGCTCCTAACCAGAGAAAGTGCATCAGTGCCACCAAAGACTGCTTTTCTTGAAATTTCATTTTTTCAATCTTTAGAAATATGTGAGTATCTTCAACTTCCTCCTAATGTGAGAACAAATGGTTCTTGCAACCGGTTACCAGGCAACGCTTGTCACTTTACCTGCGAACGAGGCTTCAACTTGATTGGCTCAGCAATTAGGTGGTGTGATAAAGATGGATTCTGGACCGGTACGCAACCTCGATGTGATGGTAAGCTTACACAAAATTGAACTTATCCTTTGCAAACCAGAGCTAAAAAAATCCAACCAAACAAAGGTTCGAATCCTAATTTTAGATCCTTTCAAATCCTCCGCGTGAAAGATCCACTTATTCGATTGGGGATCTTGATTAATTAAACAATTCAAGGTCATCCAATTTTTTTGTATGGTTCGCACAATGTTGCAGCAATTTTTTGTTATGTTTACGTGATCCATCTCAAAAATCGATAAATCATCGATCATCGATGTACCATCGTTAAACGCTATATTTGACCATCTTGGATCGCCAGTCGATACAGGTTCGTTCACAGCACTTATGCTCGCAATCATTTTAGATCCCTATAGTCGATCTAAATTGTTGCAGCAGACTTTATTATGGCTTTGCAGTTGATTTAATATATCCCTACATGGATGAGTCAATCGGTATACGATCGTAACATGTAAAAAAATTGACGATGTTAGATCACGAGTCGATGGAGGATCGTCGATAGTCTTATGATTGGGACTCGCAATCATTATTGATCGCTACAGTCGATCTAACATCGTTGCGTATTACTTTTTTATGGCTAGGCGGTTCATTTGGTATGAATCGACGTACGATCGTAAGACACATTCATTTGGCAATCATAGATCACGAGTTGTACAAGATCGTCAGTGATCTTAGTCTGACATTTTCTCAGCATTCTTTGTTGTGGCTGCTTGGTCCATCAAATTCATCTGTACTTGAATCGACGATGCACGATTGTGAATCGCATTAACTTGACGATCTTGGATCGCCAGTCGATACAAGATCGTCGATAGTCTTATCATTCGCGATGATTTTAGATCGTATTACTCGATCTAACATCGTTGTGTCATTGTTCTGTTTGCTTATGTCGGTTGATCCTATGTATCTGTGCATGAATCAGTCGACTCACGGTTCAACAGTAAGGAGATGTATGGAAAATGGAGTTTGGAATGGAACAAATTTTGAATGCACTGGTGTGAATTTCTAGACACTTTGCATCATAAAATTGAAACGATCATCACCATAGTGACCAAGTGGTAGGGCGTCGTAGTGCGGAATCTGAAGTTCACTGCGGGTACGATTCTTCATGGAAGCTCAGAATTTTTTCTGTCACACGCGCGTGACAAGGCAAAAACCATCTTTCTTTGAATTAATGTGGTTTAATCGCAAATTTTGCCTTCTTCTTAATTTTATGAAAATATTGGGTCACTGATGAGTTTAAGATCTTCAATAATCAGTTATTTCTTGGTTCACCATGACTGTGGATGACAACGGTCAGGCGATCAGAAATCATTGACGTGTTAGAATGGATGGCCACGCCGTCTCTCTTGCATCTATGGATGAATGAAACGACTCACCTTCTAAGTATGCAAATTTATAGGCGATCTTGGATCGATACAAGATCATCTATCAGCTTTTTCTGCTGTGCCAAGTTTGTAGATCGCGATGATTGATCTAATAACAGCGCAGTATTTTTAGTATGGAACGCAATCATTCTTAGGCATCTCAAAGAGAGAGATGCATGGATCTTTTGTCATGCGATCATCACTAAAGACAAATTGATAATTATCGTCTATGTTGGTGGTATCGTTCCTGTTCCAAGTATCTTTGACCCAGTGACGATACATTCACCATTCCTCCCTTTGTTTTCCCTTCGGCTTTTTTCTTTTCTTAGTTAATATTTAAAGTGCCTCTCAATCGAGCCTATCCTAGTGGTTCTTATATCCCTCAATCATATCTTCCCTCGATTTTTTTGCAAGAGGTAAGCCTCTCAACCTCCCTTTAACTTAAGTTTTACCTGAACAGTTATAGCTGACTGCATCTTGTTTGCATGTAAAGGGGGCTTAATCTTTATTTCTAGTGACTCTCTAGTGACTTCTCAAGTGACCTTCGTGGAAACGTATCTAACATTTGCTAACATTTTTCATACTGAGAATGGTCTTATGAATGAAAGGTCAATGTTTATATTTATGTTATCACTGATTTTCTTTTGAGATTTCTTTTTCTGAGTTTAATTCGGTCAGTAAAATCTTCAGCGGGAAACTTCTGGAAAAATAAGCCCCTTGTAAGTCTTCTGTAAACAGCAACAATGGTCAGATGATGTTTGGGAGGAACTCAATATCATGCTCTCACAAGATACAGGATGCCTTTGGAGTTTTAGCAGGTAATTGATTTATTTCTCCAATATAATATTTTAGTACAAAAGACTCAATTTAAATTGGTCATAAGTAAAATTTTTATGTTTCAAAGCACCTTTCTTGTAACTTTCTTAGGAGTTGCTCCCAGATCTTGCCGTGTAACTGTTTACAACCGCTTGGCCGTGTAAGGTCTGGGTACGAGACTTGGCCTCACGCTCACTATACTAAGCCCCTTCATTCTTACCCAACCCCCCCCCCCCCCACCCTTTTGATTCTTAAATGGCCCAACTTCCGGGAATATGAATACAGCCCTCAGTCGGTTGTAAATATTAAATTGCTAAGATTTGGTCTCGTTATACCCTAGGGGAACACAACTATGGACGAAGGTGGAAAGGATTTTAAACTTCTCAGCACATTCTTCCTTCTAAGTCTCGCCCTTTCGAACAAAGTGTCTGCCTCATCAGGTAAGTATTGATTTTCTCTTTTCAGTTTCCTTTACTTCGTAAAGAGACTTAGGATGTGATCCGACAATTTTGTGGCTAAGAGTTGTGATTTATCAGCATTCAAAGATTTAAATTGCTCTTCGAAAATTTTCGATTGATTGGGTGCTAAACGAATAAAAATCGATCGTTTTGCATTTGTAAAAGCGCTTTCGGGTAAACTTACGCCGAAACAAAGCAGAGGGTTCTCAAATTTGCGATGACTCGAGCCCGGAAATGTTTATCAAGTATGTATTACCAAGTTACTCTTTTCAATCGGTTGAATAATAATTTGCTTGAAGAGCATAAGTTTCAACTGAACCCCTTGTTCTATAATAAACTCTAAGAGCGGAACAGTAAACGTGAACGGTCGACTTTGTCTTTTATTTGAAAAACTTGTTGTGCTTGCTGTAACTCGAACGCAGAAATGTTTATCCTCTGTTGACAACGGATGAATTTTATGTCAGTCAAACTACATTTTGCTCAATGAAACATATGTCTATATATTCGAACAATGCCAGTTGATTAGTTTAGTTATGAGAACATAAATACTGTTCAAACTAGATAAATTTGTATGCCTTGCCTACATAAAGGAAGCGACAGCTGTGTCTTGTGCCATTGATCGGGCAAGGAACTGAAAATGACGTTCATTTTGGCTGAAGCGGAAATTTGTCGACACGTGGACGAAATTAATTTAAATCAAGATCGACCCAATCCGATACTAATTACATCAAAAGTAATTCTGTGCCCTGGTGCGACCCTAGAACTAAGTAAAGTTGGAATGGAACATATTTTGAATTTTCCGATTTGAAGACATCATCATAATCAAAGACAAACCTAATAAGTGATTTCTGTTATTCGGTGTAATGTTACAATGGTGTGGATTGATATTAGGGAAACAGTATATTTGGAAGGGCCGTTGTTCACAGGATGAGCAAATATTCGTGGACTTTGAACCGGCTGCATTCCTGGTGTCTCTTGTTTGGAATTTTACGGCATAAAAGCCGAGTAGGGTCAGAAGAAAAACCAATCAAGTTTCTACTGATCGCTGATTAAACTGCGAGAATACACAAAAGGATAATTGAAACATTTCTATGCGTCGCAGTAAACAGATTTACAGGTAAAGTCATTATAATTAAGAATGTTATTGAAGGCGTATAACATTACAAAATATCATATGCCGAGTAACGGCGATTGTAACGAAATCGCCTTAAATACGCTTAAAAAACGCGTTGCAAATTAAATAGGCTCAGAAGGAAAACGAAATTTTTTTATATAATTTCCGAAGCATCGCACATGTCTTATGCCCGCGGTTTTCTCTGCTGCTAACTCGGATGGAGCACTAGTGTGATTTGAGTTTTTTTTAACACATAGAGAGAAAAAGCAACATTTATAGAATTTGTGGCAGCACAGTAAGGCATGTTAAGGAAGAAGCTTTTAAGATTTAAGAACCTTCGTTTCTTCCGCTTAGCGAGGTTGCTCTGCTGTAGTTCTGTATGGGAATGGCTATGCCTGCATTGATTTCCCGCTTTTACCCAGAAGAGTAGGTCGATGGGAAACAAAAATTGTTTGAAAAAGCAATCGACCATCAGATCGATCGACACTAAAATTATGCCTCTAATTAATACCTATAAATATCGATTTAAGGAGAGTTATGCTCCCGAAACCGTAGTGCGAAAACTTATCTGAAACGGCCTTACAAATTGAACACAGAGGCCGCAATGGAGAAGTATTAACGGGGGGGAATAACAGCCAAAATAGTGGTTCTTGGAGCATAATTCACATAAAGATATAAAGTTCACATAAATGCTAATCGTCGATTGCTGCTCAATCAA